>NW_013683755.1:0-1952 GCF_000517525.1 Limulus polyphemus | reverse complement strand
TCAATAATCAAACCAGCACTGCTCTAGTCTAACTTGTAACTTATATGGTCGTTTAAACACGTGATTCGAGGGAATCAAACCGCTAACAAACGCTCGAAGAGCTTATGATGTTTATTTATCACTAAGTTACTAATTCCTAATATCATTAGCATAACGCAAATCCGAGTACCAAGTTGGATTTTAACTTTCATTTCCTGACACAATTTTGTTTTGTTTTCATTAGTTTTAATGAAAATACTTTATTGATTCGAGAGATATAAGTTACGAGTTGGACTAGAGCAGTGCTGATTGGGTTATTGAAACTGAAAACTTTAAATACGTATCTTCTGCTCCATTTCTGTACTTTAGATACTGATAAAATAACTCAATAAGCGACATTTTAATTACGAAACGGTGATTTTAGGCACTACCTTTCTGTACTAACGGTTCGACAGTTATCAATTTAAATAATAAAATAACTGAAAACGTATGACGTATATTAAACACCTCAATCAGATCCCCTCTAACTTTTCTTTTTTTGAAGAGAAAACAAGCTTAACCTATCCTCATATGACAACTTTCCAACCCAGGTATCATCTAATAGCCCTCCTCTGAACCCTTTACAACAATTCAGTGTCCTTCCTAAGGTAAGGAACCCAAGATCGAATACAATACTCCAAATGTGGTCTAATCTCTGATCTATACAATGATATTATAACCTCAGTTATGATTTCAGAAGAAAGAAACACAATCTTGGGAACAGCTCGGAATGACTCAAAGAAACAGACAAGCAGACAACTGGTGCACTTTATATACCACCAGTCACGATCATGTTTATTGGGGGAAGGTTGTATGCTTATTTTAAATCATTTAGCGTAAGTTTTAAAACCACCTTTAAAGTTTCTAATGTGTTTGAATTTTCTTAATGATTCGTAAACGCCACCTGCATTCAGAGTGTTAAACGGAAACGGTCATTAATTACATTTGGGGGGGGGCAAGAAAGCAATTAAGGGGATTTATCACAGTCTACCCTGTTCGTATTAGCGTTTTTTAAAACCTGACTAAAAAGTGTATAAACAGAGGAAATATATTTTGTGTTGCAGTTTAACATTAATAGATGGCGCTTTGACACATTTTGGAACAACCGAAGTGGAGTATTATAGGTGAATTACTTATAATAATTTGTTTGATTTCGTTGTTATATAATACTATTGTTAAGGTGGATTAAACACCTCAATCAGAGATTGTTAAGGGAATTGATAGTGTTGATGCATCATTGTTTTTCATACTTAACGGTGAAAATAGTAGGACTAGGGGACAAAACATAATTTTTTGGCAGGGTAGGGGTCATATTCAACTAAAACAGCTTTATTTTCATATCAGGATAGATGGCCCCTTAAACGGGTTGCCTTCAGATGTAGTGGATTTAATTAATTTATAGGAATTTAAAGGAAAGCTTGACAAATATTTGAATAATAAGGGATAACTTTGAGTTGTTGTTGCTGTTAGAGTTGAGTATAATTTAGTGGAGAGAACAACCTAGATTAGATCAAAAGGTCCCTTGTTTCCTGTAGCCATGTCTGGGTTAAGTCATGACAAGTGTTTGTTTTATCAACAATAAACGTTACACAGAACACATATGTTTATATGACCAAATTATATGAAATAAAATTTAACTTAAAAGTCCCACAATCGTTGTGATAAAAACTACACATTAAGGACCTGGGTTCAAACTAATCGAATACCGTATTTTGTTTGTGTTAAAATGACCTGATACCGGAAGTCCCCAAACTTTTACTCACAAAACCATACTTTTAGAAACTGTGTTTATTTCACGCAATACCCAACACTGCGTAGCTATAGTATCTTCACAATAACTTGGTACTGTGAGCTTTCTCCTATTCTCTCTCTCTCTCTACAGTATCTTCACAATAACTTGGTACTGTGAGCTTTCTCCTGTTCTTTCTCTCTCT
>NW_013683754.1:0-1952 GCF_000517525.1 Limulus polyphemus | reverse complement strand
CATCATCAATTTGACTGTATTTATACCAAAATACACGTACTTATCATCAACTGGCTCCCACTTGTGTCACTTAAACATCATCAATTGACTGTATTTATACCAAAATACACGTACTTATCATCAACTGGCTCCCACTTGTGTCACTTAAACATCATCAATTGACTGTATTTATACCAAAATACACGTACTTATCATCAACTGGCTCCCACTTGTGTCAATTAAACATCATCAATTGACTGTATTTATACCAAAATACAATTACTTATCATCAATTTGGCTCCTCTTTAAGCCCACAATTTAAGCTCCTCTCTCAAACTAACAAAGATATACCCATCAACCGGCTTCCACTCACAAAACATGTACACATCAACCGGCGCCTCTTTAACCCCACAATGAATAAACTCCTCATCAACTGGCTCCCCTCTCAAACTAACAAACATGTACACATCAACCGGTTCCTCTTTAACCCCACAATGAATAAACTCCTCGTCAACTGGCTCCTCTATCCAACTAACAAACATATATACATCAACCGGCTTCCACTCACAAAACATGTACACATCAACCGGCTCCTCTGTAAGCCCACAATGAATAAACTCCTCATCAATAATTGACTTCAAGCTCCTCAAATGACTGCAGATATTTTTCGTTTAAATTAGTTTTTTACTGATTTCGTATCAGAGGTCATTAAAAAATAGTATTGTGTACTCACCATCCACCTGTCTCTACCTAGCAGGTATTTTATTCGTTTAATCAGCTAGTATCCAAAATACAACATAAAAAATATAATAACATAAGAACCATAGAGCTGGCAGAGCAATGGGGCTCCAGCAAAGTGATTAAAGTCACTCTTGACTCCGGATTTTCTTTTCTCACAACCTTTTTTCATTAGAACAATTTTGGTTTTCAATTCAGAAGTGTAAAAATTGCATTTCAGACCCACCTTTTGCTATCACAGTCAAGCGTGATTATAAACACTTTGCTAAGCCTAAAGAAGTCTTATTACTTCGCCCCGTACTCACTCTGCTAAGCCTAAAAAGTCTTATTACTTCGCCAGCTTAAATGTATTTCATCCTACTGCGGTATATTTATTGTGCTCCATACATGCATGATGTTTCGGATGTACTTTTGGATGTATACCAAACATTCACATGATCAAAAGACTCTTCCTCGAGCAAGTAACACATACACATCGTCGGTTCTATTTCATTCTCGAGTCAATAATGCATATATGTGTTACTTATCGCCTCACCAACACAACAGCATATTTTCAAGTATTTTAACAGGTTACTCACTGCCCCATCCATTTCATTAGCTCTCTGACATACAACAGACACTATTTAGTGCGTAGTGAATGATATGACCGTTAGAAATATGTTGTTTTTATAATCCACTTTGTCTATAAAGTTAATAAATAATAAAACTTTTTATTTCAGCCAACGTTTAGCCATTTCGGCTTCATCAGGGCTAGTATAACAAGTGATGTTTAATTTGAAAGTATACGTTAATTATTAAACGTTCCCTAATGTAGACGTTTGTAACGTGTTTTTAACAACATTTAGAATATTGTTGTTCTTTGACAGTTGTTCAAATACTAATGTATTGTTATGATACTAGCTATATCATTATACCACCATTACGTATGTGAAATATAATATTAATAACAGTTTCATTTATAATAAAGCGTTCTATGTATAATAACAAAATGTCAGAAGCCCATATTACACCATTATACATCACACTACCAGCCCCAAGTCAAGCGGGAAAGAATAACAGGAGAACCAAAGATAATAAACCGAAACTTCTCTCCAGGCCTAATGCTATCCATATTACTCCATTATACATCACACTACCAGCCCCAAGTCAAGCGGGAAAGAATAAGAGGAGAACCAAAGATAATAAACCGAAACTTCTCTCCAGGCCTAATGCTATCCCATATTACTCCATTATAC
>NW_013683753.1:0-1952 GCF_000517525.1 Limulus polyphemus | reverse complement strand
ATTTGAATTTACACGAGAAAGGGTCGGGGTTAGTTTTATTATTATCTAGGAAATGACAGGACATGAACCAGTTTTCTTCTTGTTGGGCCTTGATAAGTTTTTAATGTCATTGTTTGCCTTATTAATTCTGGCATTTAATAAATGATGCTTAAGAATAAAATTGATTTTATTTTCAAGATTTTTTGAACTATAGAAAGAGCTTCATTAAAACTTCAAGCTTAATTAAACTTTGAAACAGAACCTTAATTTTTACAATAAGGTTTTTACAAACACCCAATAACAAGTCCGACCAATCACTAAAAACAGCTAGTTATTTGCATGTGGCTAATGTATTTACTTCTCTATATTCTGTATGTCTTTGGGATTAAAGGAAGTTTTTTTAAACTCTCCATATCTTGTGTTGTTCTTATTTTAAATGACAATTTCTCTAAGCTTCTCTAAATTCTGTATATCTTTGAAATTAAAGAAAATATTTTGTGAACTCTAATATACCTTTGGAATTAAAAGGTAGCTTCTCTAAACTCTGTATATCTTTGGGATTATAGGAGTAATCGTCATTTCTTCGCTAAATCTAAAAACATTTAGAGTTTTCTCACCTTAATCTAATGGCTATTTAAAGTTACAATTGTACACGTAAATTCAGCTGTATTCTATTAATTACAAATAATTATCATACTTTGTGAGGTAAATCTTCATTGTACCTACTGCTATTAAGTCAGTCTGAAGATATGTCTTGGTCCTGTGAGATGTAAATAATTTTGTTTAGTCTGCATGAACTAATATTTTGGTCATGTGACTTGTGACTAGTCGTCCTAATGAATTAATGCCTCCGTCGTTATTAAAACTGAAATATTCTATAACAAATATACGTACACATATGTATCCACAACAACTTTTACTTTTGTTTCAAGGCTATTTTCCTTAATAAAATATAGCCTTCAAAAGGCTTCTTGACTGTCACAAGATTGTGAATGACAAACTGTCACAATGTCATCTTGATTCCTATTAAGGAAGAAGTGAACTTGGTCCCATAATTTTCAACATAACTGCACGAGTTTCCTTAAGTCCGATTGGATTAGAGAGGCCCCAATAACTGGAATCATTGATCGTTATGTAAAATAATTAGCAGTCTGACAACTTTTTCCATGACCCATTGTTCGGGTCAGCCAATGTGCAAATTAACTCATCTCTTTTTCTCAATTCTTAATTAATATTTTTAATTTCAACTACACTTTTAATTATACGTTTCATTAATTCTTGTGTTAGTCCAAATAATGTATATCAATGTTCATCTACCTCGTACGATTCGACTGTTTTGTTTATATGTTTTCTAACTATTCATTATAATTATCCTACATCTGTTTTGTTCAACAAATTATTTTACTTTCGCATTTTCTATACCTACATCATTTAGAAAACCCTTCACATGTGTTTCTACATCTGGCTGTTGATGATTACTCCTATACTTGCTCCTCTTGGCAGTATGCTAATATTGCCCTCATTGCTTGAAATGTTTTCTGTACTTTTCATATTACAAATATTTTTACATTTGACATCTCTTTCTTTTCGTAATTTACGAATCGGAGACTTTCCATATCCAGAACGTTAAATATGCAATTTGTTTTACATTTGTTATGATATCTTATGATCTGCTTCACCATACATCTTACAAGAAACTTTTTTTTTTCAATTTGATAATATACGTGGCAGGATGACAATTTTCAATATGAATCATGGACTAGAAAAAAGTTTAAATTGGTCAACAGAGTGTTTTTACTTTTCTTTTTCAAAGGAAATTTATCAACATTTAAGTAGAAATTTCATTATAATCTAGACCAATGATTGTATGTTTCGTGTATCTAGGCAACAGAACAGGAAGCGAGAAAAATTTTCGATCTTTCGGCACAAGAAACTGAGGTATGTGCAGAGGTGTAAAAACTACTAAAATATGT
>NW_013683752.1:0-1953 GCF_000517525.1 Limulus polyphemus | reverse complement strand
TATAGTATCATTATAACTGATACTATAATAAAATATTAAACATGTTTATAGTTGAATAGTTATAGTATCATTATAACTGATACTATAATAATGAAATCGAAGTGCATGTCCAAATGAGAATAAATAATATTAGTTTTGATGCTTGTATACTGATACTTGCAATAGGTGGACCGACTCCTTAATATATTGATTGTGTTAACACTGTCAAGTCTTTTGTACTTCTGCCATGTTTATAGTTGAATAGTGGAGGTCATTATAACTAATACTATAATAATGAAATCGAAGTGCATGTCCAAATGAGAATAAATAATATTAGTTTTGATGCTTGTATACTGATACTTGCAATAGGTGGACCGACTCCTTAATATATTGATTGTGTTAACACTGTCAAGTCTTTTGTACTTCTGCCTATTTTTATTTAATCATCTGCATGGGGAGATCTGCATTCACTGCATGAGAGAGGCAAAAAAAAAATCAACGTAGCCTATATCTTAATTGGTAATGGTTAGTTTGAGTGGTTTGTTACAAATCTTTATAGGATTTATCAAGAGATAAACTCCACAAAGATGTAGGTATAAAAGACTATAATGACAATACATCAATAAAAGTATTTCATTACAAGCATTCAAGTAGGGAGAAAGCCTTAATCGTCTAAAAACATTAATTTCTTTTTGTTATGATATGGAAAGGCACAAATTAAGAGTTCCAGCCAACAAAGTAATGAAAATGATAAGTTAGAATAGAGTTTTTATTTGGAGTATGTTAGAAGTGTTCAAACATAAGAGAGAGAAGTAGGAATCACATAATCTCTTAGATTAATTGGAAAAAGAATAATAAGGGAAATGAGCCAAATTTGTATAAAGTGTATGTAATTTATGTGATATGTGCCAAACTGTAGTATTGTCATAACTAATTCATGGTTGGTTTTGGAGTGTAGCCAAGGGGCCACCCAAAGAAATGGGAAAGAGACTGAAAGTTAAGTGACAAATTATAGAAGCATACCACGAGGACTCGAGTATCCAGTTTAACACAATTCATAATAAAAGGCCCATGTAAGTATATGGCAAGTGAAAGATCTATCAGCTATTTCGTTCTCTGGGATGTTATTGTATACAGAAATCTAAATATGACAGTTAATATGACAATTACTCCAAATAATAAGTTATGTTAAAGAATATGACACTCCCAAAACAAACCAGAATAAATGCTATTTTCATTGAAGATTAAAAGAAATTGATTAAAAAATTAGTAAAAATAACACACTGAAGAAAGGACTTCCCAATATTAATCAGCCAAGAGTAACACACTGAAGAAAGGACTTCCCAATATTAATCAGCCAAGAGTAACACACTGAAGAAAGGACTTCCCAATATTAATCAGCCAAGAGTAACACACTGAAGAAAGGACTTCCCAATATTATTCAGCCAAGAGAAAGCAAGAAAAATGGACACAAGTGCAGCAACAAAACTCTGGGAGATGATAAAATAAAACTGGACTTAAAAGAAGAAGAACAAAAACTAGTAGTTTTTCTAGTGAAAGTGAAAGATCATGTAAACCATTGATTTAAACACACAAATGATCATGAAATTCACTGATATAATTAACAGCTATCAATTTATAAAAGCCACAGAATGAGGAGAGTCAGAGAGGGAAGATAATCAGAAACACTACTGAGCAACCAAGGAGGAAGCAAACTCTAAATGACCTTGAGTCCCAGTGGAATCTGAGGAAAAAGTATCGATCAAAGAAAAGTGATCATCAGAAATCAGTGAAATGGGTTGCAGAATCATAGTTCCACCTAAAGTAATATAAAAAAAATGTTAGACCATTAGCAAAAGGCTGAATACAAATGTTCAAGAGACTGATTTATAACTAACCTTACTAATAAAACTATGTGCAGTGTTAATTAAAGAGCCTCAACAGCTTACTAATAAAACTATGTGCAGTGTTAAT
>NW_013683751.1:0-1953 GCF_000517525.1 Limulus polyphemus | reverse complement strand
GGTGTAACATTAGCGGGAACCCCATACCTTAGATATGAAATATACCGTTAAGTTTCAAACCAGTACATTTTCGGTCTTAGTATCTCGAATGAGTTAATGTTTTTGTAGCGACACAAGAGATACATGCGCCGGTCGTCCTAATTTTGAACTGATAGAGCAGATGAAAGGTTCCCAGTTAATGGAGCCAACCGTCAACTCTTGGGCTACTCTAATCAAATAGTGGGATTTAACTGTCATTCTTATCATTCACCCATGGTCCCAAAGTACGGATCACATTTTTGTAGCAACGAGACTTGAACCATGGACACTCAGATTCGTCTGACCGTCTGAATGAGACAGACATGGTGATCTTTTATCAACAAACGATATCATCTAGTTTAAACACTTTTCAACAAATATATAGTCAAAATATTGAGGGTATTAGTTAAAATAGTGATTAGTGTAATAGTCTAGTGGCAGTTCCCGCTAATGTTACACCTGCTAAACCCGGAGGTTAAAATAATGATTAGTGTAATAGTCTAGTGGCAAAATACCAGTATTGGAAGTATGTATATTTACGTGCACGTGTAACACAGAACAGTAATTTTTTACAGAATTCTCGTCTTTTCTCTACAGACCGGAACCGAACTGGACGCCTACTTAGGACGGTATGGATGGGGCCACTTATCGGAGATCCTACCCCAGAAATCTCGACGAGAGAGTGCTTCTCAAGTGGACGAATATTTCGAGGAAAACATGGAGTACCTTCCCAACAGTCATTTTGACTTTGCCACATGTGAACCTCCTGTTCAGATTGGTGGACAGCGCCCGTTCTCCGTCGGTTCCCGACACTGCGGCACGTTTCCTGGTATGGCCGAATCTAATGACGATGTGTTCCTGAAACCAGCACCGGTACCGATGCCTCAGGTGAAACCGCCTTTAAGTGGGTCGTGGGAAGACAGCACGGCCAGTATGAAGTCTGACCACGAGCAGGCCGAGCTCGTTTCCGATACAAGCTTATTTCCACCCTGCCTTTATTCAACAAGTAGCGTGGAACGTGTTTCTGTTAAACTCTCGAACACGCAAGCAATAACTGTTAACAAGTTTCCGTCCAGCAACAAAATCTCCCTTCCTATGTCCACTACAAGTCCAGTGTTGTCACCACACACAAAGAACATGGCTTCGGAATATAATTTACAGACATATAGATTTTCTACGGGGTCTTACTATGGTTTATCCAGGATTTATACGCCCCCAAATTCCGAGCCAGGGAGTTACTTACATGGTCGGATGACTGCGCCACCTCCCTACCCCGTTACTTCGCAAACCACCTTTTCCCTACCACCACCCCTAACGAGCAGTATCCAATCAGATGAGGTCATGAACCGAAGAAATAACCCAGAGGTAGAGAAAAGAAGAATTCATCACTGCAACCATCCTGGTAAGTCAAAACTTGAATATAAGCCACTCCACAGCGAATGTTTCTCTGTGTTGAACACTACCTGACAACGGTGGAGTGATACTTGGTGTTTCTGTTCTAGTACCATCTAAATGTTTCTTTATTATGATGTATATTATCTGACAACAGTAGAGATGATACTTGGTGTTTCTATTCTAGTACCATCTGAATGTTTCTCTGTGTTGTACATTATCTGACAACGGTAGATGTGATACTTAGTGTATCTGTTGCAGTATCATCTTCTCAATGTTTGTTTCTTTGTTTTCTGTAGGTTGTAACAAAGTCTACACCAAAAGTAGCCACTTAAAAGCTCACCAGAGAATCCACACAGGTACGTTGTTAGAGATAGTTTATTCTTCAGTGTATGCCACCAATAGTGATAGTTCTTTCTTCAGTGTATGCCACCATTAATGATAGTTCTTTCTTCAGTGTATGCCACCATTAGTGATGGTTCTTTCTTCAGTGTATGCCACCATTAGTGATAGTTCTTTCTTCAGTGTATGCCACCATTAGTG
>NW_013683750.1:0-1953 GCF_000517525.1 Limulus polyphemus | reverse complement strand
GTTATATAAAAAAATAAAGACTGCCATCTGTTGTCATAAAATGAAAGCTTAGTTCAACATCTATCACAAAGTCTTAGTTACAGGTATCATCAGAAAGTTAGCAGATTAAAGAGAAATGCTTCATATTTTATGGCTTCAATCGTAGGTTCTCTTTACTAAAAGTATCTTGACGGTGAAAAACAAATACGTGTTAACAAGAGCGGAAGAATCAGCTGCTTTTGAAACGTTTGGTAAATCATAAGATTGATGTCTTCGGAATGACTCTGCACAACTAACAGAATATAATTTGTAGATTTGTACTGAGAGAGACGATTGAGTCTCTCATGAAATATTCTATTTAGAAAAAATAGTATCTGTAGAACAAAAATTTAGCACAAACAAACAAAGGTTTGGTTGTAAAAAAAAAAGAATATGTAACAACGATTCTATTTAACAGCAAAAATAAAATAAAAAGCCTACGTTACTGTCTGACTCTCACAATCACTCGGTATTTATGAAACTTGTTAGATGAACTAAGTTAAAAATGTTGATGGTTTTTATTCTCAAAGCACATTTCACTAAAACGAAATGGAATATAAATATATATATATTAATGTCATGCTTTAATCCATCAAAGTCTGTGGGATTATGTTTTGTCTGAGTCGCTGCAGAAAATTGTTTAAATGTTTGTTACTGGCTTTTTATCGACTGCTACTCTGTTTCACCTTCTTGTTTAACGACACGGTATCGATCAAATATTTCTCGACCCCACCCCCTACATACACACACACACACATACACACACTCGAACAAGGAGTTCCTTCTATTGGAATATAAATATATATATATTTATATATATTAATGTCATGTTTTAATCCATCAAAGTCTGTGGGATTATGTTTTGTCTGATTCGCTGCAGAAAATGTTTTAAATGTTTGTTACTGGCTTTTTATCGACTGCTACTCTGTTTCACCTTCTTGTTTAACGACACGGTATCGATCAGATGTTTCTCGACCCCACCCCCTACATACACACACTCGAACAAGGAGTTCCTTCCAGCTTGCTGGTCATTCCATTACTTTAATCTTGGACTTTCCAATCGGCAGTCCAGCATGGTATGATAACCTCGTACAAGTAACACATATTCAGGCATCTGTTACCCGCGATAAGTCTTCCAGTGAAAACAGTCGCGTTGTTGTAATTTTTAATAATAGTATAAAATGCCTTTAAAATATTTATTTTATATGAACGTGTCGAAACATTCATATATTTCTTCTGAACGAACGACGTACATCAGATACACATCACATACTTCAATACACTTATATTGTTATCAGTGTTCTTACACACACACACAAATATAGTTGTTATATTTATATTCCGAGTTTGGTACGTACAAGTAATCCCTAACAATATATATATAGTATGTTTATTATCTAAGAACATAACACGAGAAAACGTGAAACCACTTCAAATTTTTACTTGAATCAATCTAGGCCTAACAGGAAAAATTTGAAGTATAAATATTTCAAGGCTTTATTAACGTAAATGTTTTCAAAAACCCGCCATTCCTAATAGTTCAAAATGAAGCCAAGTTATTCCTTTTTTTTTAATACTATGCTCGCAAGTAATCAACTTTAAAGAATGAACAATTTATTTAATGGCCTTGTTTCCATAACGACAAAACAAGGAACTGGTTCTAACGTAAATAAAACAGTCTTAGCTGTGTTCACTTCACCCTATAAGTAGCCATAACAACAGAGTTATGGTTCTTCGCTGCATAGAAAGATTTAATTTAGTTTACGAATAACACAGGGTTTAATACGTGGATTTGTGTTACTTGTTTATGACTTTAAATATTTAACATATCTTCTTATTTGTTTTTATTAAGTAGGAAAAACATTCCCTCGGTTTCAAGATTCTTTATAGTCTCACAATTACAACTACGTCACGATTTTTTTTGAGAATTTCGTT
>NW_013683749.1:1344-2657 GCF_000517525.1 Limulus polyphemus | reverse complement strand
AATATTTTATCCATAGTACCACAGTATTGTAACATTACACACTAACAGAATGTTTTATCCATAGTACCACAGTGTTGTAACATTACACACTAACAGAATGTTTTATCTTTTGTACCACAATGTTGTAACAATGCACACTAACAAAATGTTTTATCCATAGTACCACAATGTGGAAACATTACACACTAACAAAATGTTTTATCCATAGTACCACAGTATTGTAACATTACACACTAACAGAATATTTTATCCATAGTACCACAGTATTGTAACATTACACACTAACAGAATGTTTTATCCATAGTACCACAATGTTGGAACATTACACACTAACAAAATGTTTTATCCATAGTACCACAGTGTTGTAACATTACACACTAACAGAATGTTTTATCCATAGTACTCCAGTGTTGGAACATTATAAACTAACAGTATACTGTACCTATAGAGGAACTTGTAGAGATTATCAGGTGCTATTTTTATTTGGTTTCATTTCAGGTATTGTAAGCTTTTCTAAACTGACCATTGTGAAGTCTGCAACATATCCAGGTATTATTAAATGAGAAATACTTCAAAGTTGTAAATAAAGGTAACATCTAACTCACAGATGTGTGTTCCACATCACAGTTGTAAATAAAGGTAACATCTAACTTCACAGATGTGTGTGTTCCACATCACAGTTGTAAATGAAGGTAACCTAACTTCACAGATGTGTGTTCCACATCACAGTAGTAAATGTAGGTAACATCTAACTTCACAGATGTGTGTTCCACATCACAGTTGTAAATGAAGGTAACATCTAACTTCACAGATGTGTGTTCCACATCACAGTTGTAAATGAAGGTAACACCTAACTTCACAGATGTGTGTTCCACATCACAGTTGTAAATAAAGGTAACATCTAACTTCACAGATGTGTGTTCCACATCACAGTTGTAAATGAATTTAACATCTAACTTCACATATGTGTGTTCCACATCACAGTTGTAAATGTAGGTAACACCTACTTTCACAGATGTGTGTTGCACATCACAGTTGTAAATGAAGGTAACATCTAACTTCACAGATGTGTGTGTTGCACATCACAGTTGTAAATGAAGGTAACATCTAACTTCACAGATGTGTGTTGCACATCACAGTTATAAATGAAGGTAACACCTAACTTCACAGATGTGTGTTCCACATCAGTAAATGAAGGTAACACCTAACTTCACAGATGTGTGTTCCACATCAGTAAATGAAGGTAACACCTAACTTCACAGATGTGTGTTCCACATCAGTAAATGAAGGTAACACCTAACTCCACAGATGTG
>NW_013683749.1:0-640 GCF_000517525.1 Limulus polyphemus | reverse complement strand
AACACCTAACTTCACAGATGTGTGTTCCACATCAGTAAATGAAGGTAACATCTTACATCACATATGTGTGTTCCACATCACAGTTGTAAATGAAGGTAACACCTAACTTCACAGATGTGTGTTCCACATCAGTAAATGAAGGTAACACCTAACTTCACAGATGTGTGTTGCACATCTCAGTTGTAAATGAAGGTAACACCTTACATCACAGATGTGTGTTCCACATCACAGTTGTAAATGAAGATAACACCTAACTTCACAGATGTGTGTTCCACATCACAGTTGTAAATGAAGGTAACACCTAACTTCACAGATGTGTGTTGCACATCTCAGTTGTAAATGAAGGTTACACCTTACTTCACAGATGTGTGTTCCACATCACAGTTGTACATGAAGGTTACACCTAACTTCACAGATGTGTGTTCCACATCACAGTTGTAAATGAAGGTAACACCTAACTTCACAGATGTGTGTTCCACATCACAGTTGTAAATAAAGGTGACATCTAACTTCACAGATGTGTGTTCCACATCACAGTTGTAAATGAAGGTAACACCTAACTTCACAGATGTGTGTTCCACATCAGTTGTAAATGAAGGTAACACCTAACTTCACAGATGTGTGTTGCACATCTCAGTCA
>NW_013683748.1:0-1954 GCF_000517525.1 Limulus polyphemus | reverse complement strand
TCTGCAGTGTTATGCTACTGTAATAGTCTATAGAAATAGTTGTTATATATTAAACTGTCCCCAGTGGTGCCATATTTGTATCTGCAGTGTTATGCTACTGTAATAGTCTATAGAAATAGTTCTTACGACAAGGAAGTGATCTCTAGTTCTAATTGTATAGTTTAACAAACTAAGGAGACAGATTTTGAAAACTCACGACTTTCCAGTGAAGTAACTATTAATCAGACTTTTATTTCGATCACAAGGAAGGTTTTTTTACAAATTTGAAGAGAACAGTAACAGTGAAATATCTGTTATTGGAGAAATCCACGTATTTCAAAGTACTGTGGTCTTGTGGAGCTTCAACGAAGCCGAGAAAGTGTCCAACTGTACCTCCTGTTCTGTCATAAAATAACAGCTTACGTTAAACCTCTTTTCATAAAATGTCAACATGTTTGGAATCGTCTTCCTTTAACAAAGACTCTTTAAGAAATGATTACGTGGAAGCAGCATCTGTTAATGAAATTAGAGAACGAAGAAATGACTTAGAAGAATCCTTAAAATATCCGGTTGAAATATTCAACTAGTAAATAATAACTTAAATATTCAAACCTTACCCGTAATGGTGTAGTAATATGGAGAGGAACCATCAGTAACGTGTAAAGGCATATTAGTAGGAACCCTTGTATCAGTACCCTGAATCACTGAACATGAATTCCCGATAATTGTGAACCTCAGGGACAGAGCATGGGGTACTCATTAGGGGCACTATCAAAGTGTGGTTCGTATCTTATATCATTTAGGGTTTGACATACATGTAGCACACTTTTAGTTTCGTGTTATTCAAAGTGTGGTTCGTATCTTATATCATTTAGGGTTTGACATACATGTAGCACACTTTTAGTTTCGTGTTATTCAAAGTGTGGTTCGTATCTTATATCATTTAGGGTTTGACATACATGTAGCACACTTTTAGTGTCTACTTGTAGAGGGTATCTAACACCTATTCCTACAGACACTCTTACCTACTCCTCGAAATGTTCCATGAAATACATAGAACGTCCTTAACATGTTTCATGAAATACATAGAACGTCCTTAACATGTTTCATGAAATACATAGAACGTCCTTAACATGTTTCATGACATACATTAAACGTCCTTAACGTGTTTCATGGCAGACATCAAATGTTACTAGTGTTCCATGACATACACAGAACGTCCTTAATATATTTCCAGATATACATTAAATGTTACTAGTGTTTTATGACATATATAGAACGCCCTTAACGTGTTTCATGACATACACAGAACGTCCTTAACGTGTTTCATGACATACATGGAATGATATTAGTGTTTCATGATATATGTTAAACGTTCTTAACGTGTTTCATGTCGCACATTAAGGTAAGTAGTGTTGTTTGTTTTTATTTTACTATATCCCTGTTGAAAAATACTCTAAACTTGATTATCAGCCATGTTTGATGTGTAAGGAACATCACCTACTCTTAAGCCTTTTATTTCTCTTCTGAGAAAGTTTAAACTCATGTTCAAATAAAACAAAACAATATAAAAATATTTATATAACTCAACTAAAACCAGAGGCGGAGTACTTTCACCTATCAAACGACCTGTTAATTAAAATGCAAGGATCGTAACTGCCTAATGTAGGACGAAATCACTTTTATATATATAATACGAGTAACCCATAGTGAGTGTTGTTTATATTGTTAAATATAAGCTATATGTTTAATGTTGTAATTTAGCTTTTAGTTAGAGGGCGCATCACGTTAAGATCAAGTTAGTCCTAGAATATTCGGAAGTATCAATAAACAAGAGGCATTGCGAAATATCTAGAAAAGATTAGATTATAAGTGCGGGTGAGTCACTCAATTGGTAGTAAGCTTGCAGAGTAAATCATTGAAGCATATATAGAGTTAATCAGTCAGAGATGATTTTATTTTCAGTTACTTGATG
>NW_013683747.1:0-1954 GCF_000517525.1 Limulus polyphemus | reverse complement strand
AAATAGTCACTAAATACAGCCATTATATGTTGTAATAGTCTGTTAAACACACCATATAGTCACTAAATACAGACATTATATGTTGTAATAGTTTGTTAAACACACCAAATAGTCACTAAATACAGCCATTATATATTGTAGTAGTCTGTTAAACACACCAAATACTATTACAACATATAATGGCTGTATTTAGTGACGGTGTGTTTAACAAAATAGCCAATAAATACAGCCTTTATATGTTTTAATAGTCTATTAAACACAACAAATAGTCACTAAATACAGCTATAATATGTTGTAATAGTCTGTTAAACACATCAAATAGTCACTAAATACAGCCATATTGTTTGATGTTAAGGAAATCCCGTGAGAATGAGTGTTTTGAATCATCACACTGGACTTGTGTTAGTAATATAATGAGTGTGTTGAACCATCTCACTGGACTTGTGTTAGTAATATAATGAGTGTTTTGAATCATCACACTGGACTTGTGTTAGTAATGAATGTTTTGAACCATCACACTGGACTTGTGTTAGTAATATAATGAGTGTTTTGAACCATCACACTGGACTTGTGTTAGTAATATAATGAGTGTTTTGAATCATCACACTGGACTTGTGTTAGTAATATAATGAGTGTTTTGAACCGTCACACTGGACTTGTGTTAATAATAAAAAACGTTGAGTGATACCAACTTGGCAGGATAAGTTTTTATCTCTATAGATTTAACCTAACTAGTAGACAAAGTTGTATAGACCTTACCAGATGTCCATCGTGTCCACGAGCGATTAACTTTTACGTTAACAGGTGACCATCGTGTCCACTAGACTCTTACTTGTAAGATTTGAAAGAAGTGTTAAATAAGTCAGTGTTCGACTGTCCTGTGATTATTAAACTTTCTATGTACAACAAGTCTGTAACCAATGGTGTTTCGGTCTAACTGTCCAATGAGAGAAAAACAGGTAGGAAACTAGATTAAATAACAATAAAACGTACACGAACATGAATATATAACGTCACTGAAGGCCATTCCTGCTAAAATGAATACGTTCCAAGTTAGATAAATAGCGGATATCAAAGTACGTACATCGTTTTAAAATTCACAACACACCAGCATCAATGTTCAACAAATAGCTTTGACGCTGATATACGATACGCTCGACTCATCCGAGTGACATGTTTTTGAAACTGGAGAAGATAAGGATTGTTACAAACACGATGTAATTAGTCAGTAAGCCGTTATTTGTTCATCTATCTATTGATCTGTCTCTCTGTTTCTGTATATTCATACCTTACTGTCTGTCGTGAACATACACTGACAAATTTATTTTTCATTAGGCTTTTTTTTTTCTAAACAAATGAATTTCGGATCAAAAAAATGGCCAAGCAGAGTAAGAAGTTTGAATTTGTATTGATTTATTTTGTTTATTGGTTCCCCAGAGGACTGACTAGATAAAAACCATTAAATACTTTCTACAGATTTACATTGTTACCGTAAAACTGGGAATAATGAAAAAATAAAAACCAGACTCAAATTATACCCCACCATACTTAAGTCCTAACAAAACTTGTTAAATAATACTTCATATACTAGCTTAACAATACCTGTAATATGGGTGCTAAGTTTCATCCTTACTTCATATACTGGTTTAACAATACCAGTAGAATGGGTGTTAAGTTTCATCCTTACTTCATATACTGATTTAACAATACGTGTAGAATGGGTGCTAAGTTTCATCCTTACTTCATATACTGATTTAACAATACGTGTAGAATGGGTGCTAAGTTTCATACTTACTTTATATACTGATTTAACAATACCTGTAGAATGGGTGTTAAGTTTCATCCTTACTTTATATACTGATTTAACAATACGTGTAGAATGGGTGCTAAGTTTCATCCTTACTTTATATACTGATTTAACAATACGTGTAGAATGGGTGCTAAGTTTCATCCT
>NW_013683746.1:0-1955 GCF_000517525.1 Limulus polyphemus | reverse complement strand
TTTCCAGAGGAACAAGACAGCTTGTTCTACTGGAAAAAGTAGCAATTCACCACTTGCAGGTGCTGCTAGGCAAATATTACCATGAAATGCATCTCCTGTGCCAGTTGAGGTCATGTTTTCCAACACTAGTTTTATGGTTAATGGCAGATCATCCACATCTCCCAGACATTTATACAAACTTCTTTCATTCATGACAGTTACAAACTATTTTTAAAATGTAAAGTAAAAACTTATTTTAAAGTAGCAATCATCATTGTTGTTTATGAGTAATTAACTTTAATCAGTTTAATAATGGGATATTCTAATTAATTTTTTACTAAAGTCAAAGTAAAATAAAAATTTGTTGATACTGTTTGGCATTTGATTTTATTGTTCATCAGTTTCACATGCACAAGTTTTATCTAGTCCCTGAAAACTAAATGCTAGCTTTATTTACTAAGTCATACCTATTGCAGGGAGAGAAACATCCCTCATTTATATAGGCATGTGTATTCTAACCATGCGATAACCAACAAGTCCCCAGTTATAAATAGAGCTGTCATACCATATGCCTATTTCAGTAATATTTACATTTCTTCATTAGCACTCCCAATACTGACTTTTCTGTTTCTGAGACCAGAAACCAATTATCTTGTGGCATATCCTGCTCAACAAGTAAAGGATAACAAATGTTTACAAAATTTCACTCAGTTGGAGTCTAGAATTAAATTAGATGAACAATTTAGTCAAAATTTAGTGTAGTCAGTCCGAAATAAATCTGAATGATTCCCAGTACTACCGTCTATAGAAACCACTATGGGTGGGCAAGATTGATTGCAGGAATTAAACAAGATTTAACCATCCTCTCCAAAACATTACAGACAGATATTCAAAGCAATTGGTCTAAAATTAGAAGAAATTTTAGGATCCTTCTCAGGCTTAGAAAAAGAAATGACAATAGCTCTATGCCATACATCTAAAAAAAATCTTCCCACTAAATTTGGTTAAAACCAACCAGATGAGCATGAGAGGCAGGTAGAAGATAGTGCAGCATCTCATAATGAATATCACCAGGTCCAAATGATGTACTGCCAGACCAATGTACTTAAGGTTCAAAGTGTATCACTGATTAGTCATAGATACTAGGGTGTTAACATAGCCTAAAATTTGATGGCCAAGAAGGCAAGGAAGTGCTGGAATGGTGAGAAAAGCATCCCCCCCCCCCATTTCCTGTGTAGTGCTAAAGTATCGCATAGGTGGACATAATGTAATGACTACTCAAATGGCATGTATATCTCACTGGATCAGCAGAGCATGTATGAGAAGTATGGTTAAAGCACAAGTCAAATTATACAGAATGTGAGAAGTACTTACCAGAATAAGCAAGTACAAAGAAATTTGTTCTGAAATCTGTGCCCCAATGAGAATGCAAGACTCATCTGGCTGACATAACCACTGGGAACAGTCTGGTTCTTGGTGTAGAAGTGGTGTGTACCACACTTCCAGATAAATACCCCAGCCTTACTTCCTATCAAGGAGTGCATCCATTCCGTCTCATACCAATGAGATTACACTGACCAAAAGGGAATTCTCCATATTTGATCTCTCCAATGGCTTGGGGGATGGAGGAAGCAAGGGTTCTCCCTTTATTGCACTAAAAGAAAATGGGAAGGATAAATGTGTGTATGGGAGAACATTGGGAGAGAGAGAATTGTGTGGACCAAACAAATTTTCTGTCATGTGTATAATGTCTCACAATTATAGACTGTAGAATGGGTTACTGTGAATAGAGACAGAAGATGCTAGGCAGGTGGGAGGCTAGGACCACAACTTGTGCTTTTTTTGCCCTTGAAGTATGGCCTGCTGGAAAGTAATTTACATAAATAATGATTAAACATACTTGCAAGCCTATCTCAACTATTGGTTCTTGTTTTTTTGTCCTATTGTTGTAAATAAATTGGTTTACTTATTATTTC
>NW_013683745.1:0-1956 GCF_000517525.1 Limulus polyphemus | reverse complement strand
GTGACATTAGTACTTGTAAATTACACGTAGAATGCCCTAACCACTAATCCATAGTGACATTAGTACTTGTAAATTACATGTAGAATGCCCTAACCACTAGGCCATAGTGACATTAGTACTTGTAAATTACATGTAGAGTGCCCTAACCACTAGGCCATAGTGACATTAGTACTTGTAAATTACATGTAGAGTGCCCTAACCACTAGGCCATAGTGACATTAGTACTTGTAAATTACTCATAGAGTGTCCTAACCACTAGGCCATAGTGACATTATTACTTGTAAATTACATGTAGAATACCCTAACCACTAGGCCATAGTGACATTAGTACTTGTAAATTACATGTAGAATGCCCTAACCACTAGGCCATAGTGACATTAGTACTTGTAAATTACACGTAGAATGCCCTAACCACTAGGCCATAGTGATATTAGATTTTCATTTTGGTGTAATTTTATTAGAACGTTAATTGATGTTTTAACGGATAGGCCTACTGATCCCCTCTCTAACTTATCAGCGCGACACTAAAACAACAAGGCAAACAAAGCCAAGTTGTGTTTTGTATCAATAATAAGTTAATATGTACTTCCGCAGTCTTAGTAAACCGATTCTAACTGAATGTTCTATTCTCAAAATAACTCAAATTAATTACAATCTTTATGAGCAATTAAGAAGAATATAACAGACAAAACATTTCGAGAACTTAGCCGTCACGCATCTTAATTATTTAATAAAAATATACATATTTCCGCTAGTGATCTCTGACACTGAAAGTAATCAACTTTCATATCTTTAGACTAGCTTATTAAAATTTCATACACTATAAAAGAAGCAAAAGAAAGCGAAACGTATAAACGCAACAGCCGTCAGGGACTGTTGCGTTTTATTTCGGTAATTTCTATCAAGTTATAAATTGTATTTGTTTTATAGCTGGAGGTGGTATGTACAAAAGAGTAGAAACATAAAATTATTATTGAAAAATTAAAAAACTGCGCACACATCATAAAAATGTGAACATATATATCCATAAAAGCTAAACCTAATATATCTTTATTAAGTTTAATGGTTCGTCACCAAAGAAATCAAATAAAAAACTCATAAAAGGATGGATTGACTATCCTAAACTTTTCGATTAGTTGGGACGATATAAGAAATAACCTGGCGTGTAAATTTACTATTTTAATTAAGGATTTGATACTTATAATAATTTAAATCTTAGCCACCAGAGGTTTGAAAATCAAATAACATTACCACGGATTTCCAAACCAACATGAAACTTGCCATGATAGAGAGAGTCCCTTTTACTTCTCAAGACGAATAGTGAACTCTTCGAAAGGCTCGAGCTTCTGGGTCTTTTGAAATCAACATAAAAATAGGTAACAATGATTCTTAGAATAATTGGCAATACAATTAAAAGCAATTCAATGGCGTTGTTTACTTCATTTAATTTTATTGGTAGGCCTAATGACAAGATACAGCTTCGTATTAAAGACAATTTAACGGTAAATAGGTTAAAACCAGAATTAAATACTCAGTTACTCTTAATCACATGTATCTGGTTAGTGAAGTTAATAAGTTTCGATTTTTTGTTATATATGAACTACAGATTATCGATAATTTACTTAGCGACCAGTAAGTAGATACAAATATGTTATGTTAAATAACATTTTAAAAAAGCTTTAGTTTCTACAGAACCAGTATATTTATCATGTTTCTGTAACTGAGAATTATCAAAGCTTATAATAACTACTCCGCGTCACCTAGCGCTTATACTGCAAGAAATCGGACACCGATGAAACATTTGAATTTTCAAGAAATGACTGCCTTGCATGAAACTCGTTGTAGAATTCAACAAAAGTTGGCAACAGGTGGCAGTTCTAATATTACTTTATAAAAAAAATAATGTTTCAGAAAAGGAGTGAGCAAAAGAAGAGAACTAATTATGTATGTTTAAAT
>NW_013683744.1:0-1956 GCF_000517525.1 Limulus polyphemus | reverse complement strand
CTGCTAAATTATGGACGACTTGAGGGCTATCTGCGCTAGAATTTGGGGAAAGAGGTGAGAAAATTATTACATACACAACCACGGTAACATTATGGGACATTCATAGCCTATAAAATATTTCATATAAGTAGTAAGATCATATTGTGAACAGTTTGTTTGTTTTGAATTTCGCGCAAAGCTACACCTCTCGTTTATTCTGCCCTTGTTCTATGAATGAATGATTGGTGAATAATTCATAGCTAAGAGATTAACAAAGATTTTCTTGGTTTTTATATTAAACCTATTTTGTGAATCATTACCATGCGTGTTACGTAACTGGATAAAACAATTCCTCATTCAAATGTTTTGTGATACAACACATACACATTCACGTACAGGTGTACGTTTGTATAATATTAATCGTGATTTATGGCATGTTTTTGTGATTGTTTATCACTTCTCTAAAAATGGGTGTAGCTTTTACTTAATTAGAGTATTAGTAAAGTAGGCTTCAGTCAGTGATAATTTATACTTTAGTAATATTGATATAGTTCTTCACGGATCCTTTGTTAACATACCAGATCCGATAATTAAAATATCTACTTCTTTGGAAAACTCCATTCTAGTTAATAATTTTGTTAGCTGCACAGAAAAAATGAAAAGTTAAATATTTCTACAATAAAAAAGGAACTTTGTATGTTAAATTATTACATATATATATATTTATTTGTCTGTGTAATAAACACTGCCAATACATAAAAAACGGGTTCGTAAATAATTTTATTTTTAAAATGAAGCAAGAATAGTATAAAAATTTAGCTTAGATTCAGAAACTTCTTTTACTGCAGTTGACAGTTAAGTTAAAAGGCTGTGCCTCTATGAAACCTTGGTGTTAAAATAAAGAACTGGTGCTGTTAATTGAGTTAATAGAACTGGTGCTGTTAATTGAGTTTGAAACATCAAGAATGAACTGCGTATCAAGTGTTGTCCCCATCAGGAATATTAATAATTCCCCATATTACATAATCGTCATGTTGAATCTTGAACCGACAGTATTTTTGTGACCCATTGATCAGGTTTACGTTAGTTCTGAATATGTTTATCATCTAGTATACACATTTTTGTTCCCTTAGAAAACATACAATATAATTTACTTGACATTTTAAATCTTCTTTACTATACTTTTCTTGACTGATATACTTTAAAATATGATTAATGTTGATTCTCTTAAGGAAAAGTACGACATGAACAATGAGAAGTAACATAATTAGGGACCGGATATTTAGAACCTCACTAAAATTATGTGTAGTTTATTAGTTAGGGTTCTACATGCAACTTAAAGATAATAATTTCTTTGTTGTTGTTATTGTTGAGTCTGCAAAAACAGTTTATTGCATTTGTTTTCTCTATTTATTAAAAGTTTTATATTTGGATGTTCTGTTGAACTAATTTGAAAATCGTTTGTTTTCTTTTCATGTTTAGCACAAAACAACTAGACTATATACGATGGTTGAACATCTAATATGGAAATTAATTTTACTTCTTCAGAAAACGCTTAACTTTCATCGATTCTTTTAGAGTCTAATCCCATTGTAACACAATCTTTACTGCCTGACGAAGGACGTCTGCCCGAAACGTCACAAAAAATTAACTAGAAAATGTATTCATTTAGATGCGTCAATTAGATTTATCGAAGTTTTTCTTCTCACGTCTTGCGTAACAACGCTCATTCTTAGTCCTTGTTTGACTACTAGTATTATGAATCTAAAGACACATCATCTCTGGTCCATTATATTTCAGAGAATTTATTGTTGTTGATACACATTTATGTGAGTTTCGTTCCTCTAGTATCATGATAACCGTGGTTCTAAACTGCGAATTCGTAATATTTGGCGATTTATGACACGTAATTCAAGGTCACGAAAGATCAGTGTGACACGTTGAGTATAGTTAATAACTGTGGAGAGTTTACTGATT
>NW_013683743.1:0-1956 GCF_000517525.1 Limulus polyphemus | reverse complement strand
ATTATTATTTATCTATAAGCATATAATTATGATTATTGCTCTTCTACAACCATATATTTATGATTATTGTATATCTATAACCATGTAATTATGATTATTTTTTATCTATAACCATATAATTATGATTATTGTTTATCTATAACCATATAATTATGATTATAGTTTATCTATAACCATATAATTATGATTATTGCTTATCTTCAACCATATAATTATGATTATTGTATATCTATAACCATATAATTATGATTATTTTTTATATATAACCATATAATTATGATTATTATTTATCTATAAAAATAATCATAATTATATGGTTATAGATAAACAATAATCATAATTATATGGTTATAGATAAAAATAATCATAATTATATGGTTATAGATAAACAATGATCATAATTATATGGTCATAGATAAACAATAATCATAATTATATGGTTATAGACAAACAATAATCATAATTATATGGTTATAGATAATCAATAATCATAATTATATGGTTATAGATAAACAATAATTATAATTATATGGTCATAGATAAACAATAATCATGATTATATGGTTATAGATAAACAATAATCATAATTATATGGTAATAGATAATCAATAATCATAATTATATGGTTATAGATATACAATAATCATAATTATATGGTTAGAGATAAATAATAATCATAATTATATGATTATAGACAAACAATAATCATAATTATTTGGTTATAGATAAAGAATAATCATAATTATATGGTTATAGATAAACAATAATCATAATTATATGGTGATATAGATAAACAATGATCATAATTATATGGTTATAGATAAATAATAATCATAATTATATGGTTATAGATAAATAATAATCATAATTATATGGTTATAGATATACAATAATCATAATTATATGGTTATAGATAAACAATAATCATAATTATATGGTTATAGATAAACAATGATCATAATTATATGGTGATAGATAAACAATAATCATAATTATATGGTTATAGATAAAAAATAATCATAATTATATGGTTATAGATATACAATAATCATAATTATATGGTTGTAGATAAATAATTCATAATTATATGGTTCTAGATATACAATAATCATAATTATATGGTTTAGATAAACAATAATCATAATTATATGGTTATAGATAAATAACAATCATAATTATATGGTTATAGATAAATAATAATCATAATTATATGGTTTTATCTATAACCATATAATTATGATTATTGTATATCTATAATCATTTAACTGTTAGAAATGTTATTCTTATATTTAAAAGTAAATTACTAGATTTGACAGTGTGTTAGCGTAATACCAAGTTTACAAAAAATAAAATACAAAGTGTTTTAATTGAAAAAATAAATGTTTTTGAAACTTTTTAAATTTAAATTAATATCTATATATATATTAGCATTAGTTTATACAATGTTCACTGTTGAGTCTTCATCTTCTGGATGTTGTTGATAGTTTTCATGTAGAAACCTTTAAATTTTTATCAAAGCCTTTAACTTGTTAAACTCACAGATTTTGCATTTCAGTTACTTACCACCAGAAGGCACTAAAATAGAAAAGGCACAACGAATGTCTGTACATACTGTATCTTTATGGAATTCTTTTTACACTGTATAATTTTAGTGTAAGATAAAAACAACAGACAAAATACCAGCCATTATTCAAAATTCACCTAATGCCGCCAAAAAATAGCGATATAAATGAGTAAGTCACTCATTTCATCATTTTATGTGTTATTAAAAATCTTCGTTACTCAAAACGTGGATTTTCACGTGGTTGTATTAAAAATCTTCCTTACTAAACACTTGGATTTTCATGTGGTTGTATTAAAAATCTCCCTTACTCAAAACGTGGATTTTCACGTGGTTGTATTAAAAATATTCCTTGCTAAACACGTGGTTGTATTAAAAATCTTCCTTACTCAACG
>NW_013683742.1:0-1956 GCF_000517525.1 Limulus polyphemus | reverse complement strand
GTAAACAATCCAACTACCGTAATTTAAAGACAGTTACCAGCTGCAGTAAACACCAACCAGCTTTGAAAGAAGTCGGTAATTTTAGGGTTAACAGAATTATCACACCACAAAGAGATAAAAGTTGTCGCGTGAGAACGAAGGTTGGAGATCAAATTGTCACAATAGAACAAGTGAAACGAACCTCTTGAAATGTGGTAACTCAGAACATCCTGTCATCTATTCAGAACCGCAGAGATCACACTTCTCAGACGATGACACTTGAAACCCAAAAAGGCCGTTTCCTTCCTGTGACGTGGTTACTCAAACGTTTCTAATGAAGATAAAATATTTGATCTGTCCGCTCGAGCTTGTCAAGTTTGTTAAATTTGTTGTAGGAAGAATTACAATTTCCTAGACCTGCAGAAAAACTATATGAGCAGAAAGGGAGATTTTCTTGTTGTTTTTAGCTTGTATTGTAACAAACCAAAACTGAGCGTGATGAACAAAATATGTTTGTTTATCGTATTGTTCAATCAGTCATAACCTGTATTACATCATTCATTCAGCCAATCATAAGCTGTGTTACATCATTCATCCAGCCAATCATAAGCTGTATTACATCTTTCATCCAGCCAATCATAAGCTATATTACATCTTTCATCTAGCCAATCATTAGCTGTATTACATCATTCATCCAGCCAATCATAAGCTGTATTACATCTTTCATCCAGCCAATCATTAGCTGTATTACATCTTTCATCCAGCCAATCATTAGCTGTATTACATCTTTCATCCAGCCAATCATTAGCTGTATTACATCTTTCATCCAGCCAATCATTAGAAGGAGTAAATTATATAAAATATCACTAGGTTATAATACCACAATCAACGTTTACTAATGACGTCACTAAGCATCAAAAGTGTGTTTGTGAATCTGGAGACGTATAGCGTTCTTCAAATATTTACAGCACAAGGACATACAGGAAGTTGTTTAAAATTATGTAGAACTTTGCCAAATGTCACAAAATTCACAGGAGAAATATGGCGAGTATATAGAGGCGTGTGTCCGAACAGTCACATGTGACACTGGATGGTGCCAGATGGTCAACCAATGTGCATCTTGGGTCTGATGTACTGTACTGCTGGTGTCTGGATATTTTGTGGCTCCATGTATCATACAACTTATATGAAACCTACAAAACAATAGGCCGACTGTATATAACCTCTTTAGTCCAATAGTTCTCGAAAGATCGTCTGCTGTGGTAGCCGCTTCATCACGTTTGAACTTTTAGCGATCCTTCGTGACGTAACGTGATCTCTCGCGAGATCGAGATAAATTTGATATTTAAACTGTCACTTCTTAGGAAGGGAATTTGAAACGAAATTTTTGGCCGATTATTATTATAATACACCATAACCGAGTCTGTTTTTTTTTTTTTTTAGAGGTTCGCACATACAGCCGTCGCAATATTACACGAAATTGTATGAAACATGGTTTTATATAATTTTAATCTAATGTAACATTTTACTTATTTAATATATCAATAAGGTTGGGCTATGGGAAGACCAAAATATTCTTGCCACAGTTCAGATGTAATACAGTTTATGATTGACTGGATGAAAGATGTAATACAGAGTGTCAGTTCTCATGGCAGTGAAATACTGCAAAACAAGTCTTAGAGTGATTATTGGTGTGTCACCACTTAATCTCCGTCTCTCTCCATATTGGTGTTTCACCAATTAATCTCCGTCTCTCCATATTGGTGTTTCACCAATTAATATCCGTATCTCTTTATATTGGTGTTTCACCACTTAATCTCCGTCTCTCTCCATATTGGTGTTTCACCAATTAATCTCCGTCTCTCTCCATATTGGTGTTTCACCACATAATATCCGTATCTCTTTATATTGGTGTTTCACCACTTAATCTCCGTCTCTCTCCATATTGGTGTTTCACCAATTAATCTCCGTCTCTCT
>NW_013683741.1:0-1956 GCF_000517525.1 Limulus polyphemus | reverse complement strand
AACAGGCCCTCACTATCATTTGGCTATATACCATCTGCTTAAACACAGGCCCTCACTCTCATTTGGCTGTATGCCACCTGCTTAAACACAGGCCCTCACGCTCATTTGGCTATATACCACCTGCTTAAATACAGGCCTCACTATCATTTGGTTATATACCATCTGCTTAAATACAGACCCTCAGTCTCATTTCGCTGTATGCCACCTGCTTAAACACAGGCCCTCAGTCTCATTTAGCTGTATGCCACCTGCTTAAACACAGGCCCTCAGTCTCATTTGGCTGTATGCCACCTGCTTAAACACAGGCCCTCACGCTCATTTGGCTGTATGCCACCTGCTTAAACACAGGCCCTCACTATCATTTGGTTATATACCATCTGCTTAAATACAGGCCCTCACTATCATTTGTTTATATACCATCTGCTTAAACACAGGCCCTCACTCTCATTTGGCTATATGTCATCTACTTAAACACAGGCCCTCACTCTCATTTGGCTATACGTCATCTACTTAAACACAGGCCCTCGCTCTCATTTGGCTATACGTCATCTGTTTAAAAACAGGTAATCAGTAAAGTGCTCTTTATGTTATACATACTACTGAAGATATTAAAGGAAATCGTGCAGGAATCGATCCCGGGTCCCAGCTTGCCAGACAAGTGCTCTAACGAACTAAGTTGTTGAATTTGTACATTGCCAGTTATATTCACATGTCCTTGGAAAGTGTGTGTTTAGTAGTCTGTGTTCCCGTTCAGCTCCTTCCGTGAAAGTATGAATAAAACTTAGGAGTTTGTATATTTGTAAATGCACGATACAGTAGCGTGTTAACTTGGTGTACATCTGTAAGGAGGGGGCCATCTCACGAGAAGCTGCGACATTTAGCTACTCATGTTATCTGTTGAGAAAATTCAACTCTTAGATCCTGCCTTGCATCGAGCACCGCAAAGTGTCGCCTTACATGTACGGGATCAGTTCGGCCATAAGTCAACGTATGTCAGCTTGCCATTGTTTATAACATTTGTTTCAACTATATTAGGATGTTTATCTGAGTGATACGGTCAGGTGATACATTAGTTACAGGATGTGTAAACACGAGTGGATCAGACCGTGTGACTGAACGGTATGGACGCGGTTCTCCTGCCTGTCACGAAAACTGGCACTGACAAATCTTTTAATAACTCCGAAGACTAAAAGTCCAGAGAAATTAAATACTTTATACACGTGTCTTGTGTATGGATGTATGGGACTTCAAGAAGTGTTAGCTTTGTTATAGGAAGACATTCGTGTTAGCTTTGTTGTAGGAAGACATTCGTGTTAGCTTTGGCGTAGGAAGACATTCGTGTTAGCTTTGGCGTAGGAAGACATTCGTGTTAGCTTTGTTGTAGGAAGACATTCGTGTTAGCTTTGGCGTAGGAAGACATTCACTGTAGAGAAACTCACTCCTTTCCAAACGAACTATTGTGTCAAGCGTAGAAATATTCAAAGGTATTGATTCCTTACGTGTTCTAATACGTAATATGTGCTGGTCTTATTAAATAGTTTTACCTGTAGCGGAAAGGTGAGGTCCACATATTACCGACCTGTTTTCATACCGTTCATTTTCGGTATGGTCCACATATTACCGACCTGTTTTCATACCGTTCATTTTCGGTATGGTCCACATATTACCGACCTGTTTTCATACCGTTCATTTCCGGTGTGGTCCACATATTACCGACCTGTCTCCATACCTTTCATTTCCGTTGTGGTCCACATATTACCGACTTGTCTTCATACCGTTCATTTCCGGTGGGGTCCACATATTACCGACCTATCTTCATACCGATCATTCCCGGTGGGGTCCACATATTACTGACCTGTCTTCATACCGTTCATTTCCGTGGGGTCCACATATTACCGACCTGTTTGCATACCGATCATTTCCGATGGGGGTCCACATATTACCGACCTGTCTTCA
>NW_013683740.1:0-1959 GCF_000517525.1 Limulus polyphemus | reverse complement strand
AAACTCACTAATTCTAAAGTAGTAAACTCAACCTACTCACCAAGTCTAAACTAGTAGATCAACACATTCACCAACTCTAAACTAGTAGACTCAACAAACTCACTAATTCTAAAGTAGTGACTCAACCTACTCACCAAGTCTAAACTAGTAGATCAACACATTCACCAACTCTAAACTAGTAGACTCAACAAACTCACTAATTCTAAAGTAGTAGACTCAACCTACTCACCAAGTCTAAACTAGTAGATCAACACATTCACCAACTTTAAACTAGCAGAGTCAACACATTCACCAAATCTATTAGACTCAACACACTCACCAAGTCTAAACCAGTAGATTCAAAACACTCACCTGGTCTAAAGTAGTAGACTCAACACACTGACTAGGTCCAACCTATTAGACTCAACATATTCACCAAGGCCATAGTAGTACACTCAATACACTCGCCAAGAGTTATAGAGTTTTAAATATAAATCCTCTTTATAAATTTATAATTAAATCAGTTCAGGGTTATAGCGTTTTAATGGTTAATCCTCTTTAGAAAGTGCACCTATTATTGACCGTAAGATATCGAGCATGTCGTTTTATTAGAAATTAAACCACTTCAGAGTTATAGAATTTTAAGGATTAATCCTCTCTCTTTAGGAAGCAAAACCATTACTGATCGCAAGATAATGATTACGTTGTTTTTTAGAAGCTAAACCACTTCAAGATTATATAGTTTTAAAGCTTAATCCTCTTTAGAAAGTAAACTCGTTATCGACCGTAAGATATCAAGCATGTCGATTTATTAGAAGTTAAACCACTTCAGGGTTATAGTGTTTTAAAGGTTAATCCTCTTTAGAAAGTAAACCCGTTATCGACCGTAAGATATCAACCATGTCGATTTATTAGAAGTTAAACCACTTCAGGGTTATAGTGTTTTAAAGGTTAATCCTCTTTAGAAAGTAAACCCGTTATCGACCGTAAGATATCAAGCATGTCGATTTATTAGAAGTTAAACCACTTCAGGGTTATAGTGTTTTAAAGGTTAATCCTCTTTAGAAAGTGCACCTATTATTGACCGTAAGATATCAAGCATGTCGTTTTATTAGAAGTTAAACCACTTCAGGGTTATAGTGTTTAAGATATCAAGCATGTCGTTTTATTAGAAGTTAAACCACTTCAGGGTTATAGTGTTTTAATGGTTAATCTTCTTAGTTTACTCAGTTGAAATGCATGGTGATAAAAACTGGATTCTTATAAACAGCCATTTAACTGATGTCAGTCATGTAGCAATTGTCTCGGTTTCCATGCTGTTATGAATCAATCCGTTATTCTGTAACGAAGCGCTAAGACTACCCAATAATGTGATAAATGAAGTATTTCCTTCACCAATGTTGTTTTTCTTTGTTTCCATAGGCAACAGAACAACACTACTGTACGTTCAAGAGAACTCTATTTGTATTCAGTCTTTATGATATCTGGAAATTTTCGTTCTAAAAAATACAACAACTTCATATCAGTAAATGTGCTTCATAGAACACTTCGTGTTATCACGTGCGACTTCATTTTTTTAATCATAAAATGGCTTAATACACCACATAGCCTTTCTGATACACATGTTCGATAGTATCTAGCCTTAACCGGTTAACTTCAGCTATCTATTGATTTAGAGTTGTATTTTAAAACATCACGTAGTTATTACAGAAGAATTCACCGCGGATCCACAGTTGAAGGAACACAATCCGCAACACGATTCGTTCAATAAATGAAAACGAGTAAAATGTATTATATATATATATATCAGATTAGAACTGTTTAGATTCTAAGGTTCTTGGAGAAGTAGAATATTCAAATTAGGCTATACTTTTGTCAGAGTAAAAGCTCAAATGAAGCAAGACTCAAAGAATATAATGTGTTTCTTCGTTAGAATCAAAGTTTTGAAATAAACCCGTAACATTTATTGTGATCATTGTT
>NW_013683739.1:0-1959 GCF_000517525.1 Limulus polyphemus | reverse complement strand
GTATATATATTACAGGTATACGTGTCTCACGTATATATATTACCGGTATACGTGCCTCACGTATATGTATTACAGGTATAGGTGCCACACGTATATATATATTACAGGTATACGGGTCTCACGTATATATATATCACAGGTATAGGTGCCTCACGTATATGTATATATTACAAGTATACGTGCCTCACGTATATATATATTACAGGTATACGCGCCTCACGTATATGTATTACAGGTATAGGTGCCACACGTATATATATATCACAGGTATAGGTGCCTCACATATATATATATCACAGGTATAAGTGCCTCACGTATATGTATTACAGGTATACGTGCCTCACGTATATATATTACAAGTATACGTGCCTCACGTATATATATTACAGGTATAGGTGCCTCACGTATATGTATATATTACAGGTATACGTGCCTCACACACACATATATATATGAACCAATGTTCGGTAAGGTATGTTGCTGATGAAAGTAAAATCGGTATTTATTTATTTTTTGTTCCACACTGTGTTTCTTTCATGCATGTCCAATACCGTTATTATCGCAGTGACACGTTTTTATAGCTGTTTTGATCATTAGTAAACTACTGAGAAACTAAGCGATGTTCTAACTGAAATTTGTTTTATAAGTTTACGCTGTCAAATCTCTTGTTAAACACCGTCGTTTTATAAGTTTACGTTGTCAAGCCTATTGTTAAACATTGTCGTTTTAGAAGTTTACGTTGTCAAATCTCTTGTTAAACACCGTCGTTTTATAAATTTACGTTGTCAAGCCTATTGTTAAACATTGTCGTTTTAGAAGTTTACGTTGTCAAGCCTATTGTTAAACACCGTCGTTTTAGAAGTTTACGTTGTCAATTTTCTTGTTAAACACCGTCGTTTTAGAAGTTTACGCCGTCAAGCCTAATGTTAAACACGGTCGTTTTATAAGTTTACGTTGTCAAGCCTATTGTTAAACACCGTCGTTTTAGAAGTTTACGTTGTCAAACTTATTGTTAAACATTTAGTGGGAATTATATTATTCAGATTATACCTGATCGTCTATGAGAACAAGTATATTGAAATTCACGATTATACACTCGAAAAATTAAAGGTAAAATATGTGATAGAACAACAACAGCTAGTGTTTGGCGCATGCACATTTTATTAACTTTACCACACGTCCTTCACAGCTTACTTTTCTCGGCCTGACAAGTTCACGAAAATTAATGATTGCTTTGCTGGTTGTTGTTTATTATTATTTCAACCACAACTCAAAAAATTGTCTAACAGCAGCAGAGAGAGAACTGTTTATATCACAAGATATATTTTTATTGCAATAAACTCCAGGTAGAAGGATATAATTGTTGGTCAACATTTGTGAAATGTCATGAACACGATTCTTCAGCAGCACACAGATCTAATTGTTCATGTATTATAATCAAGTTGAAACATTGGTACACCATGTAATTCAATCAATTTGGCATTAATGGTTTCCTCGCGCTGCTCACAATTTATTATCGATCGATGTTAAAAGTCTGGTGTACGGGACCTTTAGTGTTGTTTTGTACTATCGGGTTTAATTAAAAGTCTGGTGTGGGTGGGACCTTTAGTGTTGTTTTGTATTATCGAGGTTAATTAAAATTATGTGCACGGTATCTTTCTTTAAAAAATGATTCAAAGTTGTCATTGCTAATAACAAATCACACGTGACAGAATCAATTGTTTTAAGGGTTTAGATCATCGTGTTTTAAGGGTTTTGATCATCGTGTTTTAAGGGTTTAGATCATCATGTTTTAAGGGTTTGGATCATCGTGTTTTAAGGGTGTTCATCATCGTGTTTTAAGGGTTTGGATCATCGTGTTTTAAGGGTGTTGATCATCGTTCCGGACGGTATATTGTTTACTCTGAAAGCCTTTATCTTCAATATTTACAATTTAACGTTCCGTACGGTATATTGTTT
>NW_013683738.1:0-1959 GCF_000517525.1 Limulus polyphemus | reverse complement strand
TAACATCATGAATACTTTAATTTTAGTAAACGAGTAGGTGAAATACCTTTACCTCTATAATAAAAACGAAAAAAAAAGTGTTAACTGAAATACCCTCGATAGGAAAGTGTGAAATATTTTGTTTTACAAAAAATATCATATTTCAAATGAAAAAAAAAACTCTATTATTTGAAATTCACACTTTAAATGAAATAATTAGCATTTTCATAGAAGTACGTAACATACATGTAGTTTTACAATAACAGTTCTAAAGCAAATATATTGTACACGTCCATGTGAAAAAGATGAGTAAAGCTTATCTTACATTCTTGTAATGACAAGATTTATTAAGTAAAAAGTAAACATACTTGAAGACATTTTATCGTAATGTAAGATTTGTTTAGCTTTAGATTAAACATGATCATTTAAAATAAAGCTACAATTTTAGGAGAATCAATCTGGAACTTATGTTAACATATTTCTGACAGCAGAATCTCTGGAGTGGGCTTGTTGTTAAATGATGTTTGTTTCTTAATTATTTCTTCAGGCTTAGCATGCAAGGTACTTCTTGATCTTGAAAAGTATTACCTGGTGAAGTACTTGGTTGTCATGGATTGTGGATTTCTCACATATCCTCCTCCTGTTGGGACGTGGCCCAGGCATTGATTCATTTTGCTACATGATGTTTTAGTTTGGTGGTTTTCTGAGGGTTTAGTTGGCCAGAACTGAAGTTTCGGGCCACTGTCAAAAGCTCGCGATGTAGGTGTTATGATTGTAAAGGTGCCAGAGTTGAAATGGAGGTGCTGACACTTGTTACAGTGGTGTTGGTCTGGGTATTGAGATGGGCTCTTAGTCTGTTTCCATGGGTGGTACTATAAGTCAAGATTCAGTTGATGATGGTTTCTAAGTGTCCTGATGCTCAGAAAATTTTAGCAAATTCTTCTGCATCCTCCATAGTAGGTTCGACATTGGCGAATTCTGCCAACAGCAAATCCCGCCATTGGTTCCTTGTCAGTATTATATATATAATGACTCCAGATTCCAGGGTGTCTCGGAAAACCGATCAAGATTGCTAAGTTCTGTAAAATAACGTGTTATGTTATTTCGTAATGATGATAAGATGGTCAAGCTACCTAAGGATGATCAGATTTAATGAAAATGCAAGATAACCAGAAATATGATGATCTTAGGTAGCTTAATTCAGAATTGAAAACACTTGGTCAGTTAAGGTTATGACAGGTCAAAAGTTCGCCTAGTAGTGAAGAATTGAAAGGTAAATAACTGGACAGTTACAGTCAAACCTACTTTATGAATATTTCTTAGATACTGAGTCTTAAAATAATATTTTTGCTGAATTACCATTTCTACAGACATATGGACACACCACTGAATGCCCCACTCCAACAGAATTTGTATGAGATCAATATTTTACTAATAAAGTACCACATTAATTGTATGTCCTTTACCAAGTGACGACAATTCTTACAAGTTTACATGACTACTAATCACCAGCATGTGAATGAATCTTTCATCATTATTTGGTTATTAAAACTAAAGTGTGAACCCAATAGCGAATTGATGAATCTGCTACTGTAGTGTCCATCCAGAAATAACTAGCTTTAAATGTGCTGAGCATCATCCTATGAGTATGAAATCCAATTACTGTACTTCCATTCCACTGAACTTCTTATAAAACCTTACAACAATTTGGCATCAGTTGTCACAGCTGTACTGTATTTTAGTGGCTATGACATCATATATGAATAACCATTTTAAAGCTTGAAACGTAAGGATTACAACAACCTTTCAGTTATTAATCTTTCAGTTGAACCATCTGTTACTCAGGAGGTGGATGTGGGAATCTTGGTCAACTCTTGGAATGTCAAGCACCTCCATCAATCGTGCCACCTTTTTTGACTTTTTTCAAACAGCCATATACGTGCTGCCTGCATCCTCACCTCATTAGATGAATATATATCA
>NW_013683737.1:0-1960 GCF_000517525.1 Limulus polyphemus | reverse complement strand
TACAACCTAATCTGTAAGCTATATATATGTGTGTGTGTGTGTACAGCTCTTTAACTCACTTGGAGGACACAAGACTCCATACAACCTAATCTGTAGGCTGTGTGTATGTGTAAAGCTCTAACTCACTTGGAGGACACAAGACCCCATACAACATAATCTGTAGGCTGTTTGTGTGTGTGTACAGCTCTAACTCACTTGGAGGACAAAAGACCCCCTTTACTAATCACCAGCCAGAAATTACACATTTGAATAAAAGAGACTTATACATGAAAAATATTTTAGGATACAGAAGGGATCCTGTGTTGACCCCTAGGGTCCCTTGACTTAATTTTTATTAAAAACAAATGTCAAGTAATACGGCATACACATTTCAATGGTAAATGAAAGTGAAAGAGCATGGGCTCAGTTAGCAGTTTGAACAACAGCAGAGTGAACAAAAACATAGTAAAACATGCCAGGACCCCAACAAAGATGTTTGTATTTTACCGTGATGTTCAGGGTAATAAGTTGGCTTGAAGCTGACCAAATGCAGAAAGGCCACAAGCCTTGCAAAGTGGCAGAACTTCTCCAACTCATCACTTTAAAACAGCTCATCTTCACTAGGGTCAAGAACAAGTGGGTGAAAATCTTGCTCTCAGGGAAATCATGCTTCATAGTGCAGGCAGATATAAGATGTAAACACATTTGGAGAGCAGCTGGACCATATCCGACTTCACAACGGAAAGGTATGCACATGGCAAACTGCTTTGGGCAGAAGTAGAGGGTAAGGAGTAGATAGGGACTGGTCAATTCAGTCATTGGACTTGAATCAAATTTATCGCATCTGAGATGTTCTATAGAGGAGGACAGTTGGTAACATTGTTCACCTTCAAGCAGTTTGATCAAACTTACGTCACTGTTACGGAGAAGAGAACCATATTACGCAGCAGCTCATTGGATCGTTCAGTTTTATGTTTGCCATGATAAAGTATGACTTGCCTTATACCTTACTAACTAATGTTTTCTGACCATTTATTGAGATTCCGAGTGCGTTATGCCAAAGGACCATTTGTGAACATGGACTCCAGTGTAGAACGTTTGCATTTCGAATCACACAACTAGTCCTTGATACTTGATTTCCATAGAATGTAGGAAACTGGTTATCCTTTAATTGTTTGAGCTTTTTTGTATTTCATCTTCATTTGGAAAATCTACTCTTCTTTAAAATGTTCAATCATCATTACTTTGTTGCTCTAAGTTATTCATTGGTCGAGTTAAGTACCATTGTTTTATTGATTAAATAATTTACATTTTGACAAGTATTTTTATTCTATTCTTGTAATTAATATGTTTAAACAACTGTAAATTTGTTTATTACAAAGTTACTCTTTTTACTGTTCTGCTCTTTTTCATTGATCAAATTCTTTAATAACACAAGAAAATAACTTCTAAATATAAATCAATTATATAAATAATCAATTACCAAGGACTAATATTGAAATACATTATTTTGTAGGTTTCATCGACCATGAAAAGAAGAAAGCAAAGAGTTTTCTTGTAAGTATCCTTCGTACATTAAGACTTGGTATCACAAAAACTTTTGTATACTCAAACTTGAAATAGACTAGAAAATTATGTCTGAGATGATTTTTCATTGTGAAATTGACAAGAACATGATTTGAAATTTATAACCACTATCAGAAAAGAACCAGGAAGTTTTCTTCACGAGAACATGATTGGACATTTATAAACCACTATCAGTATAGAACCAGGAAGTTTTGTCCACAAGAACATGATTTGACATTTATAAACCACTATCAGAAAAGAACCAGGAAGTTTTGTTCACGAGAACATGATTTGACATTTATAAACCACTATCAGCATAGAGCCATGAAGTTTTCTTCACGAGAACATGATTTGACATTTATAAACCACTATCAGAAAAGAACCAGGAAGTTTTCTTCACGAGAACATGATTGGA
>NW_013683736.1:0-1960 GCF_000517525.1 Limulus polyphemus | reverse complement strand
TAAGATGTGTTCAGTTGGTTACCACTAGACACATGTTCACACACTTGGTAAGATGTGTTCAGTTGGTTACCACTAGACACATGTTCACACACTTGGTAAGATGTGTTCAGTTGGTTACCACTAGACACACCAAGTGTGTGAACATGTGTCTAGTGGTAACCAACTGAACACGTCTTATGGAAACGTACACAATTATAGACATTTTCTGATCAACATCTTTCACGTGAGATAAGCCGATAAGCGAAAAGAGACTCCTTTCATTGATTGACAGAAAATAATAACAGATAGAATCATATTGATAAAGCGAACAATCTGACTTAAAGAATGCATTCCCCAACAGCTAACCACAGTCCTAAGTATGAGAATTATCAACAAAAGTTACGTTCAAAAAATAGATTAAACTAACTTTCACGTGACGCATCGCGCATGAGTAATTTAACGGGTGCTAGAGTGTCGTTAACACTTTTATTGGTTAGGAATTCTACTGTCTCGTTTTGGTTAAACTGGCGCAAGTATTTTATTAGAGGTCTAGTCCAACAAAACAACATCACGTGACTTCTAACATCACGTGACTTGTCGAGTTTAACTAGAATATTTTTTGAGGGTTTTTTTTTGTTTTCTTTATTTCGACCGTAGCTTCAAACACTGATTAACCCCCTTACACCCACTGTTACCCAATTCTTACAAGTGTGGAGAATTCAGCAATAGTAGGGTTACATTACTCTAAAATAATTAGTGTAACGATGACATTCTTCGTGTAAAGGCACTGTCCGACAGATCACGGTGTCTATAGAGGGCGCCACTAAAAGAGGTAATTACAAAATAAATAATAGAGTTCCTCAAACTTCTTGAAGACATGACTGACGCTATAATTAAAGGTTGATTGTTGTCTCGTGAATAGTCTAGAAATACACTAGTGCTAACCAACTGAACACATCTTACCAAGTGTGTGAATAGGAGATACAAAATATATACTGAAGTACTTTTTATACAACACCAGATCTTAGTTTATTACTTAAACGATATCGAAACCTGTAACACAACTTTACAGGATATTTCTCTGTGTTCGTGTTTGTTCTAGAATATTTTCTTTCTGTGTTAACACGATTGTGTGTGTGATTTGCTGGATAAATTGTCTATGTTATCACAATACATGTTACTAAATCGTGAAAATCTCATGAATGATTTAAGATTATGAATTTAATAACATTTACTCAGAGGCTAATATGGTATCCTTTTACTGCATACCTAAAGAAAAACATACTTAATGAGAATTCAGGTTCAACTTTCTACTGAAGGCAGTTTTCCACGTTCTTACTTTTTCAGACTCTGTCACTGACAGTTTTTCGTGGTTATTTTACACGTTACGTGCTACCACCTATTTATAGTGGTTATCTTACACGTCACGTGATACCACGTATTTATGGGGTGGTTATTTTACACGTCACGTGCTACCTCGTATTTGTGGTGGTTGTCTTACACGTCACGTGCTACCTCGTATTTGTGGTGGTTGTCTTACACGTCACGTGATACCACGTATTTATGGTGGTTATTTTACACGTCACCTGCTACTACGTATTTGTGGTGGTTATGTTACACATCACGTGCTATCACATATTTGTGGTGGTTATATTACACGTCACGTTCTACTACGTATTTATGGTGGTTACATTACACGTCACGTGCTACTACTTATATTGTACGTCACATGTTACTACATATTTGTGGTGGTTATCTAAGACACTTATACCTGTTACTACATATTTATGGTGGTTAGTTTACACGTCACGTGCTACTACGTATTTGTGGGGGTTATCTTGTACGTCACATGTTACTACGTATTTGTGGGGGTTATCTTGTACGTCACATGTTACTACATATTTGTGGTGCTTATCTAAGACACTTATACATGTTACTACATATTTGTGATGGTTATCTAAGACACTTATACATGTTACTA
>NW_013683735.1:0-1961 GCF_000517525.1 Limulus polyphemus | reverse complement strand
AAAAAGTAAACTTCAGCTATGTGGTACTGAGGTTAATAAAAAGTAAACGACTTCAGCTATGTGGTACTGAGGTTATCTCAAATAATAGAAACTAGATAAAGACAGACATTAAATTATATTATATACGAGCTGAGTTACCAGTCTTATATTATAACTATACGAGCTGAGTTACCAGTCTTTGCTCGGGGTGTAAACAAATGTGTGGGTGGATGTTATGATAAATAACACGAACATCCTAACTTCCAACACCCACTTACTGAATGTCCTTCCACACTGTTTCACGTTGACGGTCATTGGCCGCAGGTGTGTCTTATGTGATGAAGTTGTAAGGTCAAGGGTCACAGTAAGAAGTGGGTATAACTAAAGAAACGGCTAATCCACATCTTCTACATCATCTGAACATATAAATAATCCACATCTTGTACATCATCTGTACATATAACTAATCCACACTTTGTACATCAGTTATATGTACAGATAATCCACATCTTCTACATCATCTGTACATATAACTAATCCAGTAGAAGATGTGGATTAGTTATATGTACAGATGATGTAGAAGATGATCATCTGTACATATAACTAATCCACATCTTGTATATCATCTGTACATATAACTAATCCACATCTTCTACATCATCTGTACATATAACTAATCCACATCTTGTACATCATCTGTACATATAACTAATCCACATCTTGTACATCATCTGAACATATAACTAATCCACATCTTGTACATCATCTGAACATATAACTAATCCACATCTTGTACATCATTTAAACATATTTTAATTTAACCCTTTGATTGCGTATGTATAGAATTCTTTTTTATTAAATTAAAGCATGCAGAGAGTGGGTTCATTCAATCTTTCTATCCCAGAATTCCTTGCTAATTTAAACGCCATTTAACGTACGTGCATTAATTTCTCATCACCATATAATTACGTCCATATTTTTACATGCTAAAGACGTAATTCTTTCACCAGTCGGAAGTGCGAATCCTCAGCCAGAAGCAAAACACTACGCAGATAAATCTTTGAAGTATTATATAAATCACGAGGGTTTTTTACTCTTTTTCTCTTCCATACGATAACGGTATTGAAACATGTAAGTTTCTTGTGACAGAATCGCTTAATGGCTCAGGTATGTAGTATGTAATCAATTTACTGAATAGCGAGCTCGCTTTATGATATAGAACTCCAGTGATTTTTCAAATAAACTCATATGTTGTGGTATACAACACTTAATTATGTGAAGTTCCTTAGATCTTCGTCTGACTGAAGAAACTGTACTATTAACCCTTAACTTACAAACTTAATGTAAAGTTTAGTGTTTCCTAAGGTGGTCAAGTAGTTAAGGTCCGAGGGGTCGCGTCCTCTCCCGCAAAGAAAGTAATAAACCCATTCTCGCAACCTGAGGCCGTGGGTGCGTTAGAAGAACGACTGTCAAATCCCCCCATTCGATTAAAGTCTTCTGTGGGTGCTTTTTCCCCCCACTGGTTTCCAAAGTTTCTTCACTGGCAACGCCCTTGCTGCCACGTGTACTATTTGTTTTCTAGAGCTATTTATACGTTTTTAATTGTTCTTCGTTTGGTGAAACTATCGCGACACACAGTTTGGATACCACTGTTCTAGTCCACCATTTAAAAACTAGAGACGACTGATGCAGATAGCTCTAGAACCTCTTTATCGGGAACAAATTAAATATAACCTTCATTGCCATATTCTGTATCATTACAGTACTTGTGTCAAATATAGAGTAAAATCAGTTATGTAAACCCCCAGCGATTATTATAAATATATAAAGGACCCCCAGCGATTATTATACATATATAAATGACCCCCAGCGATTATTATAAATATACAAAGGACCCCCAGCGATTATTATAAATATACAAAGCCTAGCGATTATTATAAATATATAAAGGACCCCCAGCGATTATTAGGGGGTTTACTTAC
>NW_013683734.1:0-1962 GCF_000517525.1 Limulus polyphemus | reverse complement strand
CAATTATTAAACTTATAATGTGATATTGTATTTGATACACTACAGACTAGTACAGTTACTAAACTTGTAATGTGATATTGTATCTGATACACTACAGACTATTACAGTTATCAAACTTGTAATGTGATATTGGATCTGATACACTACAGACTAGTACAATTATTAAACTTGTAATGTGATATTGGATCTGATAAATACAATATCACATTACAAGTTTAATAACTGTACTAGTCTGTAGTGTATCAGATCCAATATCACATTACAAGTTTAATAACTGTACTAGTCTGTAGTGTATCAAATACAATATCACATTATAAGTTTAATAACTGTACTAGTCTGTAGTGTATCAGGTCCAATATCACATTACAAGTTTAATATTGTACTAGTCAAAACTAGTGATGTTTCATTATGCCAACAATGGTTTTCTTCCTTTTATTTAAGCTTTTATGAGATATCAGAAAATGACTCAACTAAAGTCTAACTTACAACTGATATGTATTTAAGTTGCCGCTTAACACTATATATGTTTTAAAATATTGTCAACATACATACAATTTTTATATGGTGTTTAGTTATATTTAAATGACTTGAATGTTTTAAAATAATTAGCATGTGGCTTGAAAACATTCCCAAACCTTTCACAACGTGCTTCGTATCGACTGTGTCAATTTCACACTAAAGAAAATTGTCCTTTTTAGACAAGCGAATAAAACGACTCTTAACACGTAAGGTCTATTTATTATCTCGGTACAAACAGCAATACTTACAGTAAGGTGTCAGCTTCTTTAGAAATATACTAAATCTCATGGATATAAAGCTCCAGTCCTTTGATTTCCTTTATGGAATTAAAAATTCTCTCAACATTTCACAAAACTTACCTGCCCTCCCCTCCATACAGTAATACTGAATTATTTCAGTCTTCTTTACTAGATCATCTGCCAAGGCTGTATTACTCACTTCCAGGTGGTTTATCTGTTCAAAAAAAGTTTAATAACTGTACTAGTCTGTAGTGTATCATTTGTAACACAAACTAAATCCAAACACTAAATACGATCACAAACTTTGTAACACAAACTAAATCCAAACACTAAATACGATCACAAACTTTGTAACACAAACTAAATCCAAACACTAAACACGACCACAAATTTTGTAACACAAACTAAGTCCAAACACTAAACACGACCACAAACTTTGGGAGATTTTAATTCTTTTTTACGAGGAATTATGTTTATGATCCACCAAGAGGACAAAGAAATGTATAAAACAACTTCAAATCCCTATTCAATACCTTTCAAGGTGTCATACTTTTTAGACAGTACTGTTGACGATATCTGTCACCGTTTGTGATCGTATTTAGTGTTTGGATTTAGTTTGTGTTACAAAGTTTGTGAATGTATTTAGTGTTTGGATTTAGTTTGTGTTACAAAATTTGTGGTCGTGTTTAGTGTTTGGATTTAGTTTGTGTTACAAAGTTTGTGATCCTATTTAGTGTTTGGATTTAGTTTGTGATCGTATTTAGTGTTTGGATTTAGTTTGTGTTACAGAAGGGGTTGTTGTAATTTTTTAGGTTTGGGTGAAGACCCACAGAAGTAGATAAGATGTTAAGCACCAACGTGTTACACATCCCACTTCCTCTTTACTCCTCCCGATCACCATTATCTTATATTTAACATCGAGTCCATTTTCTGGTTTCTCTTATACCCCACTACCATGTTACACATTGTAGCAGGCCCACTTTCTATATCATATTATGTTAGAACTCGTGAAGATTCAGCTTTCTGTCTTTTTTTAATAGAGCACCACCATATTACACCTCATGATAAGCTCACTGTCAAACGTGTGGTTGACTTCATAAAAGATAAAGGAGATGAAAACCTCCGAGAAATCAACCGTCGCATGCAAAGAATGTTGGAAGAAACACTGATCAAGAATATGCATCTCCAGCAGGTATGTTAATTT
>NW_013683733.1:0-1962 GCF_000517525.1 Limulus polyphemus | reverse complement strand
CAGAGTTAAAGCCATAACGAAAAATGTCGTCAAACAAATGATAGGAACCAAGAAAAGTATGAAAACAGTTGGGATATCCAATAATTCTTTTCCACCACTATATTTTTATCCAACTCCAGTGAGCATTAAGTACTTCAAAGAATATAATAATGTCAGTTATGTCTTGTTTAAGTATAGATGATATTATCCATTTTTGTCAATTACATTAGTGGCGTTACCTTTAAATCTGGGTGTTTCTTACTCAGAGAACGTTTTCATATTTGCCAAGTATCCGTTGACCATCTGCTGAAATACCTTTGTTACAGTTGCATATATGTGTGTTTGGATCATTAAAATATGAATCAACTTACACCGCGCAATGCCCATAACCGTTTGATACCAGTTCTGACACCTGTGTTCCCTTGATAACTGCTTGAGGTCGCCGTGACATAGAGTGCACGAGGGACTCAATGCACGCAGGGGTGTGTTCGTGTGGATTAGGGCCTCCTACAGATCCAAGATGCTTCTCGGTTTTTTCTCTTACATTTTGTTACCAATTATCTTCCAAAGTATTCGATAGGGTGGAGATCAGGGCTGTTGCCTGGCCAGTGTAGCGTCTTGATCCTTTCCTTTCGCAAACAGTTTTTTATCTGAAGTAATGACATAAAACCTAAGATGGCTTTTCACTACAAATAGAACGAAATTTCTTCTTTTTTTCACCTTTACTGCATAGAGTGTATGAATATTACCAACCTATTTAACGCTGTAGCACGAAGCAGAATCATTCTGGAATGTGCATTGGTCAGCTCCACTGAAGTAAACCCGAATTCTTGGCTTCACCTGGGACTCGATGATCTCAGTGTACTTGTCGGCATTGATAGTAATCTTTACAAAATGATGCAGGTATCCCACACTCCATCCAGATATACATTCCTAAATCATCTGACCCTGCAGATGCTTCACAGTTGCGTTGAAACTCTCTGAATGAAACTCTTCTTCACTTCGAGGTCATTCAAAGTGCTTGTCATCAGACCCCCAAGCAGGTTGAACTTGATTGGTCTGAGAAAATAACTTTTCTTCACACTGCTTCTGTTCAATAAGCATGTTCTTTGGCCCAGTTTAATCTTATCTTCCTCATCTTGTTGGTGAAGGGTTTTTTTTACTTCGTCATTTTCCTGGAAGACCGAACAAGTGCATGTGGTGACAGTGATTCTTGACGTTTCCTCCCATGCTCTTTTGAGACTTGTGGACGACAGGCGACGATTCTGCAGGCTCGTGGGCTGCAGTACACAATCGTCAGCTGCTGTGGAAGCTAATCTTTCTATATCTCTGAACCCAGTGGCTCACAATAGACTGGTTAAATTAAATTCTTCTAGCAGTCGCCGTTGTCGAAAGTCTCTCTTGGCTCAAAGAAACAATTACTGTTTTTTTCCATGGAGTTAACTTTAGGCCATCACACACACTTTACAGCCGATAAGGTCTCTAAATTACCTCTCAGTAACAACCTCTATTTATATCCAAAAATGGCTGACACAATTCCCAGACAGCGTGCTGGTGTAATAATTATAGAGTATTGCATCATTCATAAAACAAATCTGTACCTACATGCATTAGGGCCTCGAAACAGACAATGATTTCGAACAGAGTGTGAAAAAATTTGGTGAAATAAATTTTTCCACCACTCTAATTATGAAAAAATTAAACGATTGTGAACTTCAGAAAATCTTTTTTATTTGTTCAAAGTATTGATTTTGCACTTTAATAAGGAGAATACATTTCCTGTAATGAGCTGACATACAGTATCACCCATGTAACTGGAGAATTATTGTACCCTATGGTTCTGTCATTACCGATATATGGTATCTTATAACTGGAGAATATCTTGTACCCTATAGTTCTGTCATTACCGATATGTGGTATCATATAACTGGATAATTCTTGTTCCCTATGGTTCTGTCATTACTGATATATAACTGGAGAATT
>NW_013683732.1:1500-2623 GCF_000517525.1 Limulus polyphemus | reverse complement strand
CCTAAACACATTGTAAATATATGAGTTAAAACATATCTACATGTGTTTCCTTAATTCCGACTGGATTAAAAAGGACCCAATACCTAGTATCGTTCTATGACCCACTGTTGACTTTAGTTTGCAGCAAGTTTGTTAATTAACTCATATATATACAACATATCTACATGTGTTTGTTTAAGACCAACTGGATTAAACAGGACCCAATAGCTAGTATCGTTAATGTGTTTATTAACTCATATATTTACAACATATCTACATGTGTTTGTTTAAGACCGACTGGATTAAATAGGTCCAAATAGATAGTATCGTTCTATGACCCTCTTTTGACTTTAGTCTACAGCCAGTTTGTTAATTAACTCATATATTTACAACATATCTACAAGTGTTTGTTTTAGACCGACTGGATTAAATAGGTCCAAATAGATAGTATCGTTTTATGACCCACCGGTGACTTTAGTCTGCAGCCAATGTGTTAATTAACTCATATGTTTTCAAAATATCTTCATGTGTTTCCTTAAGTCCGACTGTATTAAATAGGACCCAATAGCTAGTATTCTTCTACTACCCACTGTTGACTTTAGTCAGAAGCCAATGTGTTAATTAACTCATATATTTACAAAATATCTACATGTGTTTCCTTAAGTCCGACTGGATTAAATAGGACCCAATAGCTAGTATCGTTCTATGACCCACTGTTGACTTTAGTCTGCAGCCAATGTGTTCATTAACTCATATATTCACATCATATCTATATATGCTTGTTTAAGACGACTGGATTAATTAGGACCCAATAGCTAGTATCGTTCTATGACCACTGTTGCTTTTATTCTGTAGCCAGTTTGGTAATTAACTCATATATTTACAACATATCTACATGTGTTTCCTTAAGTCCGACTGGATTAAATAGGACCCAATAGCTAGTATCGTTCTATGACCCACTGTTGACTTTAGTCTGCAGCCAGTTTCTTAATTAACTCATATATTTAGAACATATCTACATGTGTTTCCTTAAGTCCGACGGGATTAAATAGGACCCAATAACTAGTATCCTTCTATGACCCACTGTTCACTTTAGTCTGCAGCCAGTTTGTTAATTAACTCATATATTTACAACATATCTACA
>NW_013683732.1:0-840 GCF_000517525.1 Limulus polyphemus | reverse complement strand
ACGTGTTTGTTTTAGACCGACTGGATTAAACAGGACCCAATAACTAGTATCGTTCTATGACCCACTGTTGACTTTAGTCTGCAGCCAGTTTGTTAATTAACTCATATATTTACAACATATCTACACATGTCTGTTTTAGACCGACTGGATTAAATAGGTCCAAATCGATAGTATCGTTCTATGACCCACTTTTGACTTTAGTCTGCAGCCAATGTATTAATTAACTCATATGTTTTCAAAATATCTTCATGTGTTTCCTTAAGTCCGACTGTATTAAATAGGACCCAATAGCTAGTATTCTTCTATTACCCACTGTTGACTTTAGTCAGAAGCCAATGTGTTAATTAACTCATATGTTTTCAAAATATCTTCATGTGTTTCCTTATGTCCGACTGTATTAAATAGGACCCAATAGCTAGTATTCTTCTATTACCCACTGTTGACTTTAGTCAGAAGCCAATGTGTTAATTAACTCATATATTTACAAAATATCTACATGTGTTTCCTTAAGTCCGACTGGATTAAATAGGACCCAATAACTAGTATCGTTCTATGACCCACTGTTAAATATATGAGTTAATTAACAAACTGGCTGCAGACTAAAGTGCAACAGTGGGTCATAGAACGATACTAGACCAAACTGGCTACAGACTAAAGGTGTTTGTTTAAGACCGACTGGATTAAATAGGACCCAATAGCTAGTATCGTTCTATCCCCCACTGTTGACTTTAGTCTGCAGCCAATGTGTTTATTAACTCATATATTTACAACATATCTACATGTGTTTCCTTAAGTCCGACTGGATTAAATAGGACCCAATAACTAGTATCGTTCTATGAC
>NW_013683731.1:0-1963 GCF_000517525.1 Limulus polyphemus | reverse complement strand
CAGAGATCCACATTTAAAACCTGCTAAGGAACTAGAACAAAAACTATATTTTACTTTGCTTTCAGTCAATTATAATGAAGAAGAAGGGAGTGGCAAACATATCTAAAACATAACTCACACCAAATTCTAACAATTAATGAAATAGAAAAATGTCTAAAAACAAGATTCCCAGAATTCTAAAACAATTTAAAGAGGTATATTTTAAAAACTTAGCTCCCAAAGCATTCCAACTGAAAATAAAACACAAGAAGAAAGATTAAGTATCACTAAGTATAATGATACATTTCATGGAAACAAACCATATTACATTAAGCACCTCTAAGTGTAATGACATATGTCATAGAGATCTTTACAAACAACTCTACCTTCTACACTACCTAGAACCTTACAAACAACTCTACCTTCTACACTACCTAGAACCTTACAAACAACTCTACCTTCTACACTACCTAGAACCTTACAAACAACTCCACCTTCTACACTACCTAGAACCTTACAAACAACTCCACCTTCTACACTACCTAGAACCTTACAAACAACTCCACCTTCTACACTACCTAGAACCTTACAAACAACTCCACCTTCTACACTACCTAGAACCTTACAAACAACTCCACCTTCTACACTACCTAGAACCTTACAAACAACTCCACCTTCTACACTACCTAGAACCTTACAAACAACTCCACCTTCTACACTACCTAGAACCTTACAAACAACCCCACCTTTCACACCAGCTAGATCCTTACAAACAAGTCTACCTTTCACACTACCTAGATCCTTACAAACAACTCTACCTTCCACACTACCTAGATGTGAAAGGTAGACTTGTTTGTAAGGACTGGTGTGAAAGGTAGAGTTGTTTGTAAGGATCTAGGTTGTGTGGAAGGTAGAGTTGATTGTAAGGATCTAGCTGGTGTGAAAGGTAGACATGTTTGTAAGGATCTAGGTAGTGTGGAAGGTAGAGTTGTTTGTAAGGATCTAGGTAGTAAGGATCTAGGTTGTATGGAAGGTAGAGTTGATTGTAAGGATCTAGGTTGATTGAAAGGATCTAGCTGGTGTGAAAGGTAGACTTGTTTGTAAGGATCTAGCTGGTCTGAAAGGGAGACTTGTTTGGTGTGAAGGTAGAGTTGTTTGTAAGGATCTAGCTGGTGTGAAAGGTAGATAAACAGCTTGTTAGGTAACGATTATAGTGCATTACTGGTTTTTATAAACAGCTTGTTAGGTAACTAGATTATAGTGCATTACTGGTTTTCATAAACAGCTTGTTAGGTAACTAGATAACAGTGCATTACTGGTTTTCATAAACAGCTTGTTAGGTAACTAGATAATAGTGCATTTATGGTTTTCATAAACAGCTTGTTAGGTAACTAAATTATAGTACAAGTTTTACTTGGTTAAACAGTTTATTAGAACAATAAATTCAGGAATAATTTATGGTAATTGTACAAAGTGCTTACATTAAATATTTGTAGGCTGTGAAGATTTTCTGTTTAGAAACTATATAATTTTATAATGCTTACAATTTAGAAATAATTAAAAGATTTTAATATTTATATAGTATATCATGACCAAGCCAATGTTTCTTTTGCTGATAGATTGGCTGCAGCAGAACAAGACTGTGACATGGCTATCACACTAGACCAAACATACCTTAAGGCTTTCCATCGAAGAGGAGTAGCCAGATTTGGATTGAAAAAATATGATCTTGCCAAGACTGACTTCCAAACAGTATTGGAAGTTGAACCAGAAAATCAACAAACCAAAGCTGAACTAGAAAAACTCGAGAAGGTAAGTTATTCATTAAGCTGCAAAATGTAGGTATAAAAACCAGTAATGCACTATAATCTAGTTACCTAACAAGCTGTTTATAAAAACCAGTAATGCACTATAATATAGTTTCCTAACAAGCTGTTTATAAAAACCAGTAATGCACTATAATCTAGTTTCCTAACAAGCTGTT
>NW_013683730.1:0-1964 GCF_000517525.1 Limulus polyphemus | reverse complement strand
AGTTTTGATCTTGGTCCTCACACAAACTACGTGATAATGTGGACCAAACAGTTCAAACTGAGTTTTGATCCTGGTCCTCACACAAACTACGTGATAATGTGGACCGTATCTGAAATGATATTTCGATTTTCAAGATATCAGTAACAAATTTCCATGTTACTGAAACAGAGAAATAATGCTTCACTTTCAAAACCACGAATCGAGTTTCCACTGAACCATATCGATCACAGGCGTTTCCCGCATACAGCCTGGCCGCCCCTAGGTCTCAAGAAGCCATCTGCGGCGTGACGTCAAGGCACGTGTGGCTTTATAGAGTGAGGATGTTGGAGACCAGTTAGAATTCGGACGCATGCAACACGCTCGTGTAGCAACGACCTGTGGCATCACCCAGTTTCTTCTGATCGTCGCTTGATCCAGTAAACTAGAAACCCAGTATGGGATTTATAGAAACAAATGAAACTCTGAATCCTTCGTCACCTCTACGTGCAGCTCCCGAACACATGTCTGAAACAGGTAAGGAAGCCCGTGCAAATTAACGTACAAATTTTACAGAATTAAGGATAAACGCAATGAGTAAACAACTAAGACTAGGTAATGAGATGCTGCTACATTATGTGTGTCTTCCAGCAGTCGCAGGTAAAGTTCAATACTTGTACAGCTAAAATTTAGGGTTCGATCCCCGTTGTGAACTAAGTACATATAGTCCGTTGTGCAACTTTTTGCTAAAACAGATTTCTTTTTTTTTCTAACTATTTAAGTTTAGTCTCCTTGTGGTTAAGCGATAAGCGCGAAGGTTAATAGCCCTAAAACTCTGAGTTCGATCCCCGCGGCTGACACAGCACACATAGCCAACCTATTGTGTAACTTTGAGCAAAAACAAACAAATATAAAAGCTTCACTAAAAGTCTTCGAAAAGGGTTTCATCGTAGACGTTCAGATTTATTGGATGCACTTTCTTCAAAAAGGGTTCAATCGTAGACATTCAAACTTACTGCACGTACTTTATTCAAGGAGGATTCAATCGTAGACGTTCAGATTTATTGCACGCACTTTATTCAAAGAGGATTCAATCATAGAGATTCAGATTTACTGCACGCACTTTATTCAAGGAGGATTCAATCGTAGACGTTCAGTTCAGATTTACTGCACGTGCTTTGTTCAAGGAGGGTTTAATCGTAGACGTTCAGATTTACTGCAAGCACTTCTTTCCCAGTTTATCGTAATCTAGTCATAAACTGAATCTGCTAAAACTGACCTTGACCTACAGAACAACTTAAAGTAATTTTTACGATGTCTTTTTATTGTCACCCTCCTTATGTCTGCTACATTGTTTTTGTGTGTGTGTGTTTTTTTCAGAAAAAGAGTTAACAGTGTGACTGAAAGCCTCTCTGGTGCAATATTTTCTTGTGTGTCCAAGTAATGATCTAAATGTGTTCCAAGTCATAGCCTTCGAAGCAGTTTTTGTTTTTAGAAAATGTGTTTTGGACGTGATTTTTTTTTTGTTTTCTATCCTTCTATCGAGATTAAATACCACACCAGCACTCACGGAAATGTTTAGCTTTTCTTACATTAAACTGGCATTTATTTGTATATGAAGGTGTTATAAAGTGCATCTCTTAGCGATGGAGCAAATGTTTAATATTTGTCTAAAGTTTACAAAAACACAAAGATAAATGGAAGGGATCCGACCTGGAACCATTGTCTGTAATATAAATTAAATTAACGTAATAATATTGGGAATTTTCAAATAATTCAAAGTATCCTCGTTATTATTTTATCACTAGGCTTGCACCTGTTACTTTCCCTTTTTACGTTATCTTTGTTCTACTAATATACCAGTGTTTGTTTATGTTCTACTAATATACCAGTGTTTGTTTATGTTCTACTAATATACCAGTGTTTGTTTATGTTCTACTAATATACCAGTGTTTGTTTATGATCTACTAATATACCAGTTTTGTTTA
>NW_013683729.1:1946-2882 GCF_000517525.1 Limulus polyphemus | reverse complement strand
CATTATCAAAGTCGATAAAATCTAAGTCTATGAAGGCTTAAAATAACAGTTATGAAAGTCGACAAAATCTAGTAGAAGAAAAACTAAAACCCGTTATCAAAGTCAAGAAAATCAAGTGGAAAAAGGGATAAAAATACCGTTATCAAAGTCGAAAAAATCTAGTTTAAGAAAGATAAAAAAGACCATTAAAAATGTTATTAAAATATAGTGTAAGAAAGGCTTAAAAGACCATTATCAAAGTCGATATAAATCTAGTCTATGAAGGCCTAAAAAGACCGTTATGAAAGTCGACAAAATCTAATATAAGAAAACTAAAACGCGTTTTCAAAGTCAACAAAATCTAGTGGAAAACGCACTAAAAGGACCGTTATCAAAGTTAACAAAATCTAGTGGAAGAAGGACTAAAAGACTATTATAACAGTCGACAAAATCTTGCGGAGGAAGGACTAAAAATTCCGTTATCAATGACAACAAAATCTAGTACAAGAAGGACTAAAAAGACAATTATGAAAGTCTTTAAGATTTAGTGTAAGAAAGACTAAAATGATCGTTATCAAAGTAGAATACATTTAGTCTACGAAGGCCTAAAAAGACCGTTATGAAAGTCTACAAAATCTAATAAAAGAAAACTAAAAACACGTTTTCAAAGTATACAAAATCTAGTGGAAAACGGACTAAAAGGACTATTATAACAGTCGACAAAATATAGTGGAAGAAGGACTAAAATGACCGTCATTAAAGTTAACAAAATCTTGAAGAGGAAGAACTAAATATTACGTTATCAATGACAACAAAATCTAGGGCAAGAAGGACTAAAAATACATTTATGAAAGTCATTAAAATCTAGTGCAAGAAAGACTAAAAAGACCGTTATGAAAGTATTAAAAAATCTAGTCTAAGAAGGCTTCAAAAGACAGTTATGAACGTCGACAAAAT
>NW_013683729.1:0-1028 GCF_000517525.1 Limulus polyphemus | reverse complement strand
ACAATTATGAAAGTCATTAAAATCTAGTGTAAGAAAGACTAAAAAGACCGTTATCAAAGTCGAAAAAATCTAGTCTATGAAGGCCTAAAAAGACCGTTATGAAAGTCGACAAAACCTAATAAAAGAAAACTAAAAACCCGTTATCAAAGTTAACAAAATATAGTGGAAGAAGCACTAAAAGACTATTATAACAGTCGACAAAATATTGTGGAAGAAGGACTAAAATAATCGTCATTAAGGTTAACAAAATCTTGCGGAGGAAGGACTAACAATTCCGTTATCAATGACAACAAAATCTAGTACAAGAACGGATAAAAAGACAATTATGAAAGTCATTAAAATCTAGTGTAAGAAAGACTAAAAAGACCGTTATCAAAGTAGAAAAAATCTAGTCTATGAAGGCCTAAAAAGACCGTTATTAAAGTCGATAAAATCTAATAAAAGAAAACTTAAAACCCGTTTTCAAAGTCAACAAAATATAGTGGAAGAAGCACTAAAAGACAACTATAACAGTCGACAAAATATAGTGGAAGAAGGACTAAAATTACCGTCATTAAAGTTAAAAAAATCTTGCAGAGTAAGGACTAAATATTACGTTATCAACGACAAAAAAAATTTAGGGCAAGAAGGACTAAAAATACAATTATAAAAGTCATTAAAATCTAGTGTAAGAAAGACTTAAAAGACCGTTATCAAAGTATTAAAAAAATCTAGTCTAAGAAGGCTTAAAAAGACAGTTATGAACGTCGACAAAATTTAATTTAAGAAAAACTAAAAACCAGTTATCAAAGTCAAGAAAATCAAGTGGAAAAAGGCTAAAAATACCGTTATCAAAGTCGAAAAAATCTAGTCTATGAAGGCCTAAAAAGACAGTTATTAAAGTCGATAAAATCTAATAAAAGAAAACTTAAAACCCGTTTTCAAAGTCAACAAAATATAGTGGAAGAAGCACTAAAAGACTACAATAACAGTCGAAAAAAAATAGTGGAAGAAGCACTAAAAGACTACAATAACAGTCGAAAAAAAAT
>NW_013683728.1:0-1965 GCF_000517525.1 Limulus polyphemus | reverse complement strand
ACGTGAGTTAACTCAAATAGATTTGTTAGTTAACTTTGATTGTCTTAACAAAAGATGTATGCTATGTTTGATAAAAAAATATTTCTTCTGTTCTATTAAACTTTAGGACTTTCTGAGGTGTATAAATGTTATTGTATCTCAAGGCTTTCAAACCTTCATTAACCCTCAACCCTCTGTATTCTCAAGGCTTTCAAACCTTCATTAACCCTCAACCCTCTGTATTCTCAAGGCTTTCAAACCTTCATTAACCCTCAATCCTCTGTATTCTGCAAGTATCTGAAATGACAATTCTCAAATCGCTGAGTTCCGAAGATTCGTTTCTAATGATAAAACTTTTATAAAACTTGTTCTCCTTAGAATGGTTTCTCATATGTTATAATGTCCATCTAGTACTGGCAGATATGACAACTAGGCCTACTCAGCATCACACACGGTTCTCATATGTTATAATGTCCATCTAGTACTGGCAGATATGACAACTAGGCCTACTCAGCATCACACACGGTTCTCATATGTTATAATGTCCATCCAGTACTGGCAGATATGACAACTTAAAGAATCGTCTCACTAGGCAACAGTAAAATAAACAAATATATCTTAGTTAAAGAATCGTCTCACTAGGCAACAGTAGAACAGTAGTGAGACGATTCTTTAAGTAAGATATATTTGTTTATTTTGGCAACAGTAAAACAGGAAAATAAACAAATATATCTTACTTAAAGAATCGTCTCACTAGGCAACAGTAGAACAGTAAAATATACAAATATATCTTACTTAAAGAATCGTCTCACTAAGCAACAGTAGAACAGTAAAATAAACAAATATATCTTAGTTAAAGAATCGTCTCACTAGGCAACAGCAGAACAGGAAAATAAACAAATATATCTTACTTAAAGAATCGTCTCACTAAGCAACAGTAGAACAGTAAAATATACAAACATATTTTACTTAAAATATTACTTACTGCTGTAGCTTTCCTTAAGACATTACATATTGCCATAGCTTTCCTTAAGGCATTACTTATTGTTATTCTGCCCTGTTTCCATTGTTTTCAAAGGATTTGTGATCTTGCAAATCACAGAACTGTGGAGTCTCGTAAAAAATTCCTACTCTGCTCGTTACGGCAAATTAGGCTTAAGTCATCATTTCTACAGCTATCAATTGTTCCAACTAACAAAGGGTGGGATTCTGCTGACCATTAACACAAGCTTGACCAGATTCTGCTGACCATTAACACAAGCTTGACCAACAGGAAAACCAACGTAGTTCGTTCTTCTGGGAGCAGCAAGACGGACGTGTTTGAATTTACTGATAAACATTCCAAAGCTTTGAGTAATTGGATTTCGTGTCTTGAACTGAAATTGCTTGTATGTAACACCAGACCCCCCCCCCCTTCTCCCCTCGTTTTCCCACCAGATACACAATTCTTGAATTACCATCAAGTTAATTTGATAAAAGTGGGATAATGTTTTAGAAATATAAATAAGCCGTATTCCTGTTTTTTCGAACACGAGCTCCGTGGAAGCAATTGTTGAGAAGTGTTCCAGAATGCAGAGTCTTTCCAAGTCTTTTGCTTTCTTGTTCTTTCAGATACGTACTTTGGTTTTGTTAAGTGGATAAAAACTGAAATAATTACTTGCACATTAGAAGAACTACCAACCTAGTACTTTTCTCTTGAACATCGGAACATGTATTAAAATTATCTTGAAAGTTAGATTTCTGTTTGTTTTCTAGAATAATCTTGAAGGTAGATTTCTGTTTGTTTTATAGAATTGTCCTGAATTGTCTAGAATTGCCTTGAAAGGTAGATTTCTGTTTGTTTTATAGAATTGTCTTGAAAGGTAAATTTCTGTTTGTTTTCTAGAATTGTCTTGAAAGGTAGATTTCTGTTTGTTTTCTAGAATTGTCCTGAAAGGTAGATTTGTGTTTGTTTTCTAGAATTGTCTTGAAAGATAGATTTGTGTT
>NW_013683727.1:0-1965 GCF_000517525.1 Limulus polyphemus | reverse complement strand
AAGGAAAAGCTCATTTTTTACTTTCCTTGTCCTTAACAATGACTTGGGCTATAACTATTTTTCTAATTTAAGTTGTAATATACGAGATGTATGGTATACTGTTTTTTTTTAATTAGTCTTAGATTCAAGTTATTTGGTCTCAGCTTAGTTTCTTTAAATGTCACGATTTACCATTAATTTGTTTTATTCTTATTTGTCTATTATTACTTCAGTAGTCATTCATTGAATTAAATGGCTTAAACTATAAAATTGCAACTGAAAAGTTGCAGCTGAGTGACACAAGTGTCACTTTTATTCCAGCTGAAAATAATATGAGCATCAGCTTTTCTCATCCCCAAAAGTTGATAATTTATGCAATACCAGATTAGATAAAACTAATATTGAAATAATGTTGCCTTCTCATAGCCAATTATCCATTTATCTATACCAACTGCTTGCCTGAAAAATTAAAATCTTCTGTTGCACACTAAGACTTAGATTCTTGTACTTCAGTTACATCGTTCTAAGGCTCATGTTTCAGGCAAAGTTCTGGTGAAGTTAGTAACTGAACTACATGCAGGACAGCAAACATATGCTGAACAATGCATGTATGTTCCCTTAGTATTTATCCCAGAAAAATATTATTCTAGAGGGTATCTAAGTGAATTACAGAGCATGTTAGAAAAATAAATTCTGTATACTATCATTATTAGATAAGTCAGCTTTTGACTGTTAGCCAAACAAACATTGCAACACAATTGTGACAATTTTCTGTTCAGGTGAATAAGCTGATGATGGATCATGGGAGAGCAAGAACATAAGACAGTGGAAAAAAATATATTTGCTGATATCTTAAAAATTCTGGATGAAAATATTTTGATGAAGGAATCTTAATTTCCAGAACTCTTGTCTACATTATCATTTTTCAACCCTGGAAATAAAGTTTTAAATTTTCATACTTTCCAAGTTTTTCTGGACCCTTACAAACCCTGTATTAACCCTCTCTCTCTACAGGCATCTTTTTCTGCATGTCACAGAAAATTATTTTCTTTTCATGGTATATCAATAAATATAGCATAAAAAAGTAGCTAAAGATCCATATTTTAATAGTATACAAGTTTTAAGTTCTTACTACTATAAAGCAATATTTTAAAAAAACCTAGAATTTTCCCTAGTGGGAGAATTGGGACAGTTGCTCTCCAGGTATCCCCTCTTTCCTAATTTATTTACCACCCTCTAAGAAGTGTGACATTTAACATAAATTACTAATTATAATGTTGTCAATGCTCAAACAAACCATAATTTTTATAGCCTTCAATCTTATTTGGCTACAGTCAACTATTACATCCTCTGTATCAGAAATTGCCAATAGTTCTCTCTGGCATTTAATACTATATTATTTACAACTAATAGAAAGCCAAAGTTTTAATCTATCAAATGACATATTATGTTCTTTGCTATACAGAGAACTGTGTTTTCAAACGTTATTTCCATCAGAAACACAGTGACAAGCTTAGATGAAATTTTAATTACTCTTGTGTTATAGTTAGAAAGTCAGAAATATTGTGATAGTTATAGGATATTTGCATATTATTATTCTGTGCTCTTTGGTGCATTATTTAATTAAATACAAATTATTTAGTCAAGTATTATCATTAGTATAAAAAAGTAAGGTTAAGTGTCATCCACAGTCGACAGCAAAAAAAAAAAAAATAAATAAAAAAAAAATTCTTGTTTTTCATGTGTATTATATATTATTATAAAAATAACTTAAATGTCAACTTAGGAAACTTTTGAGGTTAAGGTTAGATTAGGTGAAATAAATAATAATATAATTAAAATCTTTTTACAAGGTATGCTCATGATTAGCTTGTGCATAATGTAATTCAATAACATAATGTGAGCTGTATGTTTGCCAGAAGATTTACAACTTGTAATGGCACAAATAGTAATTAGACGGGGTTCAAAGGGCAATAAAACAAAAAC
>NW_013683726.1:2251-2812 GCF_000517525.1 Limulus polyphemus | reverse complement strand
ATACTTCGATCAGCTCTAAAACTTCTTGTTTCTTCACGGTTTCTAGTTTCTTGAAAGTCTCCGACCAGTTTTAAATATCCAGTATCAAACTTAAGATATATTTTATTTGTTTAACCTAAGTCATAAGGTCAGCTGTAATACCTCTACAACTCTGGTTATACGGCTCTTGTAAGTGAGGTTGTAAGGGTTAATTTTCAGGGTTTTTGATAGGTCTTTACGGTTACCGAAACGGTCACCTCTTCCATCAAACTCCACCATATCAGATTAAATACCCAACTCCGGGTAATTTCCTGTCTTGCGACGTGTTATTTTGTTGAAAGTTAAAGTTTACTGTTAGATCTATTGTATTTTCATCATAATAATCCCATAGCACCACCATTGTTAAAATGAACAAAAACCCTAAGAAGAAAAGTCCACCTTTCGAAAGCATTAGGGTTATAGGGTTTTTATTCATTTCCATCAAGACTTCTTGAACCTACGTGTTTTTCTAATACCATTTTAAGGCGGATTTTTTGCACTATTTAGTAAGATAATGCAAATTGCAAGCTATGTAATGATAAC
>NW_013683726.1:0-1405 GCF_000517525.1 Limulus polyphemus | reverse complement strand
CAAACTTAAGAAATATTTTATTTGTTTAACCTAAGTCATAAGGTCAGCTGTAATACCTCTACAACTCTGGTTATACGGCTCTTGTAGGTGAGGTTGTAAGGGTTAATTTTCAGGGTTTTGATAGGTCTTTACGGTTACCGAAACGGTCACCTCTTCCACCGAACTTCACCATATCAGATTAAATACCCAACACACGGTACTTTCCTGTCTTGCGACGTGTTATTTTGTTGAAAGTTAAAGTTTACAGTTAGATCTATTGTATTTTCATCATAATAATCCCATAGCACCACCATTGTTAAAATGAACAAAAACCCTAAGAAGAAAGGTCCACCTTCCGAAAGCATTAGGGTTATAGGGTTTTTATTAATTTCCATCAAGACTTCTTGAACCTACGTGTTTTTCTAACACCATTTTAAGGCGGATTTTTTGCACTATTTAGTAAGATAATGCAAATTGCAAGCTATGTAATGATAACAAATTAATGTATTTATTCAATAAACGTTTATTATAGCCATGTTCTCTTGTATGTCTAATTTCAATTACACAAACTTTTTAACATATGATCCGAAAAGAATATAGACCTAACTTACTAATAAACGTACATGTGGAATATCTAGGATATTTGATCGAGTAACTGAAAACTAAAATAAACACAATAACTCTCTTTGTTATCACTGAATATTTTTTCTAACGCTGAACTAACTGAACTCAATAATCACTGATAACTCATATTTATATTGTGCACTTGTTTCAAGATACTCCACGAAGCTTCTCGATTCGAACTTTCACGCACTTTCTCGACCGTAACGTTACGAGTCTTCCAAGAAACATCTAAATTTAAAAGAAATGAAAATATAGCTTGCTACAACACATTTGCTTAAAAGCTTAGGATTAATAGTTTCTTACACGAATATACATACGTAAGAACAAAAAAACACGTATGTCTGGTACAAAACCGTGAAACGATATTACACTTACATTCCTAATTTTCTCTGTTCTTCGTGGAATGTTCAAAATAATTAGTTTAAGTACAATTAGTCTTTAGAACAATGAATGTATTATCCATAGATAATACAGATCGAGATTTAGAAGGTAATAGACAAGTCAGTTCTTGCACATTTTTCAAGCCCCCGGTGGCATAGCGGTATGTCTGCGGACTTACAACGCTGGAATCCGGGTTTCGATATCAGTGGTGGCCAGAGCACAGATAGCCCATTGTGTAGTTTTGTGCTTAATTACAAACAAACAAAGCATTTTTCAACAATTATGTTGCTAACCAAAACAGAGATTTCATATTATTAGTTTGAAATCACGTTTTTATTTGTTAGACCGCATTTACCCAACAAATGGTAATTTACTAGTACCCATATAAAACCTTGTTTATTTTTACATACGCACACGGTTA
>NW_013683725.1:0-1967 GCF_000517525.1 Limulus polyphemus | reverse complement strand
TACACTAGGTGGGAATTGTCACGAGAAGCCAACACGTTAAAATCAAGGAAAACGGCTAGTTATTTCATGGTGAACGTGGTCTACACTAGGTGGGAATTGTCACGAGAAGCCAACACGTTAAAATCAAGTAAAACGGCTAGTTATTTCATAATGAACGTGGTCTACACTAGGTGGGAACTGTCACGAGATGCCAACACGTTAAAATCAAGGAACACGGCTAGTTATTTGATAGTGAACGTGGTCCACACTAGGTGGGGACTGTCACGAGAAGCCAACACGTTAAAATCAAGGAAAACGGCTAGTTATTTGATAGTGAACGTGGTCCACACTAGGTGGGAACTGTCACTTGAAGCCAACACGTTAAAATCGAGTAAAACGGCTAGTTATTTCATAATGAACGTGGTCCACACTAGGTGGGAACTGTCACGAGAAGCCAACACGTTATTTCTCAATTCGTTCATATTTCACCACCTCTAGAAATCAGCGCGATCTAATCTAAAGCAATTTAGAACTAATGTTCTAGGACGTAATCTAGGCACGATATACTGTAGAAGACAAATTGTCATAGACCGATACAGTTGACACGCTGTACTTGGTGAGTTGAAATTGAAGCAGCTTATCTCAGAAAGCTTTTACTCTTCTCCAAAAGTATTTTTTTTATTTTCAATAGTACATAGAGAAGAATGAAGTATTTGTTTCCACACTACCTGGATTGTTTATTAACTGCCATGTTCATTCTCAGTCTCGGGAAATAAGTAACTTCGTACAGGCTTCTCCTCAGAAAAAGATTTAACAGATACGTGTAACTGCGCCGCAGCCAAGGCCTCGCCTAGTGCCACGCGCTCACGATCTATGGACCGCCTCTGAGTCCCGCCCATAGCACGCAGGCGGCGCCTTTGTCTAGAGATCTCTTGTGACCCGATTAATTGGCGGGGCGTGTATAAGCTGGCAAGTACACTGCCTGATGAGTTTCTATAGTGTATGCTGAGGAGACAAGAATCATCATGATACTTCTACTACCGTATACGCAAACTCAGTTGTTGTAGAAATAACATTTTAAAATCACATACAGTTATGATAAAAAATCCAGTATTTTTATAACTACGTGATACAGTTTAATGTTTAACAAACATATTTTTATAATAATAAGGACCTTTTTCCTGTATTAATAGAATTTCAGTGTAAGCCTGATTCATAATGAGAGCTGTCGTCAACCGATAGGAATCTCTATTTAAATTTTCTAGTTTGAAATTCTTTGGCTAAAGCTGCATTTCGAGGTTTCTTTCACTTTACTTACTTATTGTTCTTCTCTGGTTTATATCTTCCTTTATTATTACCGATGAAAGTAATTAAAAATCTCAGTTCATGCCAAAAACAAAAAGACAGAAAGATCTCAGTTCAAGGAGCAAGGATCAAGATGTCACTGTGAATAACAAACAGAAAGATCTCGGTTCAAGGATCAAGATGTCACTGTGAATAACAAACAGAAAGATCTCGGTTCAAAGAACAAGGATCAAAATGTCAGTCTGAATAACAAACAGAAAGATTTCGGTTCAAAGAACAAGGATCAAAATGTCAGTCTGAATAACAAACAGAAAGATTTCGGTTCAAGGATCAAGATGCCACTGTGAATAACAAACAGAAAGATCTCGGTTCAAGGATCAAGATGTCACTGTGAATAACAAACAGAAAGATCTCGGATCAAGGAGCAAGGATCAAGATGTCACTGTGAATAACAAACAGAAAGATCTCGGATCAAGGAGCAAGGATCAAGATGTCAGTCTGAATAACAAACAGAAAGATCTCGGTTCAAAGAACAAGGATCAAAATGTCAGTCTGAATAACAAACAGAAAGATTTCGGTTCAACTAACACGGATCAATATGTCAGTCTGAATAACAAACAGAAAGATCTCGGATCAAGAAACGAGGATCAAGATGTCAGTCTGAATAAGAGAAAGAAAGATCT
>NW_013683724.1:0-1967 GCF_000517525.1 Limulus polyphemus | reverse complement strand
GTAACTAGATGTCACACTAGAGACAACGGTAGAACACTAGGAAACCATTCACAATACTTCCGCATCAACTGTATTTGTAACTAGAAATCACACTAGAGACAGCGGTAGAACACTAGGAAACCGTTCACAATACTTCCGCATCAACTGTATTTGTAACTAGAAGTCACACTAGAGACAACGGTAGAACACTAGGAAACCGTTCACAATACTTCCGTATCAACTGTATTTGTAACTAGTCACACTAGAGACAACGGTCAATATATGCTGTCACAGGAGAGGTTACAGTGCTGGCTGCTCGTGGCTGCGACAGTGCCAGTCATCCATTGACCAACCAACAGGTAAGCAACTTTAACTGTTCGTAGTGTCTTTATTCAAATTGAAAGTAAAAAAAAAAGATTAACATTCAAATATTTCAATCAAAACATGTGAACTGTTTTATGCCTCAAATCATTGACAGTTCGTGAATTCATATATTAGTTTTACATTTTAAAGCAATGAATACATTTATAACACAGTTAACAGAGCACTTTGTTAGATTATCATCCGAGTGAAGTCTTTACAAATTTCCATCTTCAGCCTTTTATTTACACGAGTTTTATATGTCACATCAATGAAACTTAAATATCTTCATCTCACTTTTAATTGGTTGAAAGTCTTGGTTATAATGTGTTAACCACGCTACATCTACTACATTGACTGTGGACGTGACCTTTCGTCCAGTACCAGGCCTCATCAGGCCGGTCGGAACAGACATATTAGTCATCTGGGCTCTGTTTATATCACCAGTTTTCTGTCACGGTGTTAATCAGATTAAGTGAATTGTAATTATTACCAATTTCATTCAAATAATGTTTTATTTAAACTTTTAGTTGAGGATTAATAACATATTATTCTTATATTTTATATCTAACACCGGTTATTTTATTTGAATTAACTCTACTCTCATTCAGACTAAAAAGCTAGTAAGGTAAACAGAACTGGATTTCAGGCAACGATTTCATGACGATAAGTTTTTGAGGTATAGTTAAGTAGCCATGTTAAACTTCTCAAATTCAGGCCTAATAATAAAAGTGTTACACTATTTTTACATGGCAAACCAAGCATGCTAGTAAGGTAAACAGAACTGGATTTCAGGCAACGATTTCATGACGATAAGTTTTTTGAGGTATAGTTAAGTAGCCATGTTAAACTTCTCAAATTCAGGCCTAATAATAAAAGTGTTACACTATTTTTGCATGTATAAAAAAACATAATGAAAGAAAAGAAACTTACAATATTTATCCTGACCTGGTGATAGTTTTAGTTACCCACCAGGATAAGACAACTGAACAGTTGGTTTTAGTCGGAACTTTTTCTGTCGGTTTCCGCGTCAAGCAACAAATAGGAAGGTCCAAGGTTCAAGCCTATGATATGCCACTAAGCTCAATCTATAAGCTTCGCTCTAGGCGCGTTATAAAAGTGATAGTCGTTATTCGTTTAAAAGTAGACATGTAGGCGGCGGGTGCTGTTAACTAGTTTTCCTACTTCCCTCTGGTCAATAGTTATAAATTACAGACGCAGTCCTTTGACCTGGTTATTTAGCTTATTTATCACATAAGGAGCGGTTTAGGTTGAAAACACCGGATTATCCCAGGAGAGAAGGTAACAAAATACCAGATTATCTCACAAGGGAAGGTAACAAAATACCGGATTATCCCACAAGGGAAGGTAACGAATTACCAGATTATCCCACGAGAGAACGTAACTAAATATGGATTATCCCACAAGAGAACGTAACTAAATACTGGATTATCCCACAAGAGAACGTAACTAAATACTGGATTATCCCACAAGAGAAGGTAACAAAATATGGATTATCCCACAAGAGAAGATAACGAAATACCAGATTATCCCACAAGAGAACGTAACTAAATACCGGATTATCCACAAGACGAAGGTTACAAAATACCGGATCATCTCACGAAAGA
>NW_013683723.1:0-1967 GCF_000517525.1 Limulus polyphemus | reverse complement strand
AAAGTAGTGTATACCTTCCACTTATCAGTGGACGTAACACTTTCAGTTGTTTAAAGTATTGTATACCTTCCACTTATCAGTGGACATAAAACATTCAGTCATTTAAAGTAGTGTATACCTTCCACTTATCAGTGGACGTAACACTTTCAGTCATTTAAAGGAAAGTGTTACGTCCACTGATAAGTGGAAGGTATACACTACTTTAAACAACTGAAAGTGTTACGTCCACTGATAAGTGGAAGGTATACACTACTTTAAACGACTGAATGTTTTACGTCCACTGATAAGTGGAAGGTATACACTACAGTCGTTTACAGTAGGGTATACCTTCCACTTATCAGTCCACTGATAAGTGGAAGGTATACAATACTTTAAACGACTGAAAGTGTTATGTCCACTGATAAGTGGAAGGTATACACTACTGTAAATGACTGAATGTTTTATGTCCACTGATAAGTGGAAGGTATACAATACTTTAAACGACTGAATGTTTTACGTCCACTGATAAGTGGAAGGTATACCCTACTGTAAACGACTGAAAGTGTTACGTCCACTGATAAGTGGAAGGTATACACAACTTTAAACGACTGAAAGTGTTACGTCCACTGATAAGTGGAAGGTATACCCTACTGTAAACGACTGAATGTTTTACGTCCACTGATAAGTGGAAGGTATACCCTACTGTAAACGACTGCATGTTTTACGTCCACACAGTAGGGTATACCTTCCACTTATCAGTGGACATAACACATTCAGTCGTTTACAGTAGGGTATACCTTCCACTTATCAGTGGACGTAAAACATTCAGTTGTTTAGAGTAGTGTATATCTTTCATGTCAGATAATACTTTGGTACATTTTAGTCTGTAATTGTTGCACATAGTACAAGATTGTAAGACCATTAAATGTGTAAACGTACAAACATATATTTATTGTAACACCATTATCAATGTGATTGTAGTAACTACTACTAAAAAGCAACATTAATGATCTTACTTAGTTTAAATTGTGGCAAAGAACATATAAAACAAAACATCAAAATAAATTTAAAGAATGTCACTTAAATATAACACCCAAGTGTTTCACACAATGTTATAAGAGTGAATGAAACATCATAGCTTGAGTCGCTAACGTATCGTTCTATTAGCTGTTTGGAAGTTGACTTCTTAACTCAGTCACTTGGTGTGTGAGAGGTCTTGGGTTTGATTATAAGCCCAAGAAATATAAAAATTGGAATATCAAGGGTGTTGTACCAGTTCATTTTGTAGAAGTTTTAACAAGAATGTTCTCATATACAATGGACAGGGTAAAAATGATAAAATACTAGCTTTAGACAACAAACAGACACAAGATTGATGAGCCAGTGATCAATTATCAGCTCGGTTTTAGAATCAGTAGTCCAAGAATGTGTCAGTGCAAGTTTGGATTAACATACTAAACGTTAGGTAATCCTAAACTGTGTACGAAAAACTATCATCATTTTTTCTCAATTTGGGTGTCTCAACAATTAATTGAGTAAATAGCTATTATTTTCTTATGTTTTTATTACAATTCTGTGAAGTGTTTTAGCTTTTATTAGAACTTTTCATATAGAACAACATAACGACGACGTCCAGTTACTTGCCTTCGTCCCATGGAATCGTATAGATAGTTCCTCCTCTTGCAAACAGAAAAGAATCAAGTCTTCTAAACTAGATACTTTTGACCTATATAAAAAAATATTACAGTTTTGTAACATATGAAATTATTAATTAACTGTTTGTATCTTACTAATCTATACATTTCTGTTTATAAAACAAGGCTTGTATCTTACTAACCTATACATTTCTGTTTATAAAACGAGGCTTGTATCTTACTAACCTATACATTTCTATTCATAAAAAGAGGCTTGTATCTTACTAATCTATACATTTCTGTTTATAAAACGAGGCTTGTATTACTAACCTATACATTTCTGTTTATAAAATG
>NW_013683722.1:0-1967 GCF_000517525.1 Limulus polyphemus | reverse complement strand
CCGTAACCACCTGGCCATGCCGGGCCACAGCAGCATGAAGAAAACTAATGAATGTGCTTTCATTCTTAACATAGCATGTGGCGGTGTTGTTCGGAACAGGCGTCCGAAAAAATAAAACATATCCAATACATAACTCTGAATACTGTAAACTGCATAACTACAGGTAGTGTAAATAAATAAAAAATCCAATATAGTTACTGCCAAGTTTGAACAGTTAACAATATATGTAATACTGACAAATATATTAGAAATATATAAACTTTTTTCTAAAGGCAGGAGCATACACTTATACTGACTACATACTTCAATAACATGTTAAGCCTGTTATTAATCTTAACTGACCCTCTTCCTCTGTACTATAGTTTACCACCTGCCAGTATATAACTTTAGAAAAGTACTTTTTTTTTTTATTTGAGAAACTTCTGAAAAGCAGTGCTGTAAAATCTAGATTTAAAGTATATACATCCATTTGCAACTGAACTAAGTTTTGTAAGTAACAATCTGTTTATGAACGATGGCCAGAATACCACTAATTTCTTATTTGTTGATAAAGCAACAGCTATTAGAAGTTTAAAATACCAATTAAAATGCAAAATAATGGAACACATTGCACTAATAAATACCATAACTGATACTGAATAATTGTCAACTATTATCCATTATATAATTATTAATAAATACCATAACTGATACTGAATAAGTTGTCAACCATTATCCATTATATAATTATTAATAAATACCATAACTGATACTGAATAATTGTCAACCATTATCCATTATATAATTATTAATAAATACCATAACTGATACTGAATAGTTGTCAACCATTATCCATTATATAATTATTAATTAATACCATAACTGATACTGAATAATTGTCAACCATTATCCATTATATAATTATTAATTAATACCATAACTGATACTGAATAATTGTCAACCATTATCCATTATATAATTATTAATTAATACCATAACTGATACTGAATAATTGTCAACCATTATCCATTATATAATTATTTTCAATAACACATTTATACCAACACTGGAAAACTTCCTGTAACAGTTCTGATAAAATGTTGATAATTAATTAATGCTTGTGAACAATTTCAAATAATAAACAAATCGTTTCTGATAAAAAGTTAGGACACAGGATCACACACAAAAACGTGCAATGAATTTAAAAAAAAAAATACCCAAAACTCGAGCGCTTTCGAATAGTAGACTATTCGTCTTCAGGAAGAGAATAGTCTACTAATAAAAAAATCATTTCACCCACTAATATACTTCTACAGTTGGTTGACAGAATAGGGTTATTAAATATCTTTCATGTCAAATGTATATTAGGCCAATAGAACTGTATTCTTATGTCGACGTAGTCTCATAATATGAGAAAATAGTGACTCAAATACCTTTTACAAGAAACATACGTACAAGTTTAAGAAGTTGATAAATGAAGTAGTCCCTAATTAGAAAAACTAATTTCAACCAATAAGGTTGAGATAAAACTTCTGAGTCATTGTTTTTACCCAATCATAAGTTATGCGCTGCAGAATGACTGAAAATGTTAACGTGCATACGAAAATGAATAATTCTAGAAATATGAAATATATGAATAAAATTTTTTTAAATCATTTAGAGACTAGAATATACTTGTGTATTTAAATTGTGTGAACGCTGTGTTTATGTTCTGTGTCACTCTGAACTTCTATTATCTAATAAAATAACATTAAATACTTCACATTCTTAATACAAATAAGGCATTATAAACAATAATATCATGCTATTGTCAATAATAGGTTAATAATTTATTAACATCGATGCTCACTGAAAGTACGTATTTGTTTCTAAAAACAAAGAGATCCAAGTTCAATTTCTAGACCTTTCTGTAGGTATATGTATCTTTTATGTTCTGTTACCTTAACTATCTGTCTAAAGCTGTCGTTACCTCTTTTCATCTTACCAAT
>NW_013683721.1:0-1968 GCF_000517525.1 Limulus polyphemus | reverse complement strand
CGTGTTTCATATTGCCTAATAATGGTTATAAAATGATGTTCAATTGGAACATTAACACAGTATAATTAGGAATGACTAACGTGTTTCATATTACCCAATAATGGTTATAAAATGATTTTAGTCATTCCTAATTATACTGTGTTAATGTTCTAATTGAACGATGTTCATTTAGATGCAATCTTCGAGCGATTAAGTATTGATGTGTTTTGAAAAAGGCTTAATTTTTCAGTTGATAACTGACGATACATACTTCCAGAATATCTGTAATCCTGGACAGAATATACTGGTACAGTTCCTTGGCATCAAGAAACGTATCTGGATGAAGCGAGTATTTTGAATAAGCTTTTTCTAATTGAGTCGTTTTTCTTCTTACTGTTGGAGTATCCTACAAGATAAACTTGTGAGTATTATTCATATTGTTAAATCGATAATAAGGTCGAAATGAGACTGATAATTCTACAACAGGATCTTTGTTCTCTCGACATTTCGACTACACTCTTCAGAAGAAGACTCGTAGTCAAAACATTGAGAGAATAAAGATCCTGTTATAGCATTATTAATCTCATTGCTACCAAGATAAACTTGCCCGATTAAAACACATTTTCTACAGTGAAAAATTTTTTCTTCTGCAAATGTCTCTTCATATAAAGTTAATTATTTTATTCTTTGTTAATACTTTCCTAACAAAATTGTATTAATATTAATAGTATCTAACAAGTACGTTTCCATGGTTTTTGGAAGAAAGTTATTTAAAGAAAATCTCCTGCTCTATCTATACTTGTAGATAATAATAATAAAAAAAACAGCAGTTAACCTGGTGAACAGAATCCAAACTTACAACTAAAATATGAGAATATCTTAGTTATATAGGTAGTTTTAGCTCAATGATATAGATATCTTGTTAAAATCTTATCGTTTAAGATCCAAAACGGACTGGATTATGTATACATATGCTTTTTTTTTACCTTCAACGATATATATATATATATATATCTTATTAACTCTTTAGGCATGCCCATGACTGTATGGTGACTACATAATGCAGTTTGAATGTCCTGCTTGAAATGAAAAACAAGCACATAGAATCAAGAGATAAATTCTAATCTGTTTCATAACCACTATGGCGTATGTTGCTATTCAAAACATCTGTAATATTTCTAGTTGGAAATTGTTTAATTTTTATGGACCCAAAATGGCTACAAATCGTTCCAATATTTTCACCCTTGAAGAGACAGTTAAACTTGTGAAAGCTGTCAATGAATCTGAATTACCTAATGAAGGGTTAACATTCTCAGAGAAATGATAAGATTAGGTTTGTTTAATGAAATAATTAAAGATAAACTTTGTAGAACAGTGAGTTTTTACTCATTATAAAAGGAAGAAAGAAAGTGATACTTACAACCATAATATAAAGCAACCGCTTTATTCGAAACCATCTTGAACAGACACCAAACCTTTGAATTCCTCGTTGATGCATGCTTTCATCTATTATAGTGTGACCAAATATACCAATTTCTAACGCACAAGATGTTACTTCTGAAACTTTTTCATCATTATTACGGAGGAAACACTGGAAAGATAAAACGATTGTGAACAACCAAGACATCTTATTGTGAAAAAAACAAAACATGTCAAGAACCAAAAATTATTAACATACAAAGAGTATTTATAAATTTGTCTTAGTAACTCAGTAAAGCACTTTAATGATGCATAAAACTACTTCAAATTGATAGTATCATAATAAACAGAATATCACAGTAACCAAGACAGAATGTGTAAATAATTTATAGCCGGTTTTGTTACATGTAGATTATAATCCATGAGTGAGTCTTCATATGACATATCTATCGAGAATATAGATGAACATTCAGTGTGTCCCATGAAGACTAGATGACATATGTATCGAGAATATAGATGAACATTCAGTGTGTCCCTAGTCTTCAAATGACATATGTATCGAGAATATAG
>NW_013683720.1:0-1970 GCF_000517525.1 Limulus polyphemus | reverse complement strand
CAGAATTCAGATGATTATCCTTAATATTCTAGTTTCTGGATAACGTTATTCTGTTCTTGAACATTATCGTTAAAAGTAAGCATCAAGAGACAAGCCTGTTGAACATTTCGTCCTAACAAATTATTTACCACCCAATACCGTGTTAACAATTTCCTTCTTAAAAAAATTAATTTTAAATTTCTTCATGTTACAAGAAAATAATTACAGAAAAATCAAATATTTTTCTCATAAGATAAGATTACCCATTTGGATATTTTGGTACCATTTCAGTTTTGGTACTTAATTACCGTTATCAGTTGTGGTAGCTTAGCTACTCTTACCAATATAAACTTTGTTACCATTACCAGTTTTATCAGTTGTAGTAGCTTAGCTACTCTTACCAATATAAACTAGGTTAGAATTACCAGTTTTATCAGTTGTGGTAGCTTAGCTATTCTTACCAATATAAACTTTGTTACCATTACCAGTTTTATCAGTTGTGGTAGCTTAGCTACTCTTACCGATATAAACTTTGTTACCATTACCAGTTTTATCAGTTGTGGTAACTTACGTATTCTTGCCAATATAACCTTTGTTACCATTACCAGTTTTATCAGTTGTAGTAGCTCAGCTACTCTTTCCAATATAAACTTTGTTACCATTACCAGTTTTATCAGTTGTGGTAGCTTAGCTACTCTTACCAATATAAACTTTGTTACCATTACCAGTTTTATCAGTTGTAGTAGCTTAGCTACTCTTACCGATATAAACTTTGTTACCATTACCAGTTTTATCAGTTGTGGTAGCTTAGCTACTCTTACCAATATAAACTTTGTTACCATTACCAGTTTTATCAGTTGTGGTAGCTTAGCTACTCTTACCAATATAAACTTTGTTACAATTACCAGTTTTATCAGTTGTAGTAGCTTAGCTACTCTTACCAATATAAACTTTGTTACCATTACCAGTTTTATCAGTTGTGGTAACTTACCTATTCTTGCCAATATAACCGTTGTTACCATTACCAGTTTGGCTAATGATAGTGATTATTTGCAGTTTAGTAGTCTGATTTGGTCATTTTAGTTACCATGTTAACCAAATAGCCAAACTGGTGATCTTACTAATTAGGTAACTTAGTTACCATTACAGTTCTGGTAACTAGATACCCATGATTCTTTTGGTGTCAGGATTCATCTGTAATAAGATGGCCAGGAAGCTGACTGCAGCTCCTATCACGCTAAAAGTAAAACTTCGAGTTATAACGAATGCATCAGCTCCATTCAAACCGATAGTTGGACCGTTCAGTCTAGAAATGAAGATGTGGACTTCTCGGTATAGTTCTTTGTTAGTGACGAAAGTCTCTGTCTGTGTAAAGAAATAGACTGTAGGGAGTAGAGCGCGAGCATCGCGAGCCACTCCACAGGCCGGTTCTGACAACAGGAAAAAGTTGAGTAAGGAACTGAAGATAGATAACAGCATCCGAGTACCGACAAAGTGGAACATATTTTTTCGGTGATAATCTTGGATCAGAATATAAGTAAGGCAGTAGACGGTCAGAATAATTACCATGTACCATAATGGGACAACTTGAGAAAAAACATCATTCATATCATCAACACACCTGCAAAGTTGGTGGTGCTGTACACGGATGTTCCTCATGTTTGGAGCTGTGACGTCCGTAAACTTCAGAGAATTTACATTATTGTTGAACTCTTTAAACTTAGCACGGAGCAACACGCAGGAGAAGGAGAATAGTGCGATGCTCAAGAAGAGAGCGGGTAACATAAACAGGTTTATAAGACAAATATCGAACCAACAAAAGATGTATTTGTAAGTTTGAGCATTCTGCATCACCACTCCTTTAATCTTCTCAAACGGACTTGATAAGTTTTTACCTCCGTGAAAAACCTGGTGTGTTAATTCAAGAATAATATAAGCAAATCCAACGAACCAAATAAAGAGAACCGTGAGATTAACTCTAATTTTGAAAG
>NW_013683719.1:2988-4958 GCF_000517525.1 Limulus polyphemus | reverse complement strand
GAAAGGACTTGTATTTCTGAAGTTCCTCGGAAAGAATTTATGACGGAAATTGACAAACGAGCAGATACTCAACAACATGTTATTCCCAATCAGTACAAGTTTATGATTATGGGACTGAACTCTTGTTAATCTCCCATATTAGGCCAGCTTCCCCTATCTCTGGTCAAACCTCCTCACATACTTTTTCAAACCAACTGGTCCAATGTTTCAAGTTGTAACAATTATTATGAAATTTCTATGGGCGTAAAGGTTTTTCTATATGAAAGCCTTAGCAATGTTATTTTACACAGGTGTGATAGGAACATCTTTATATAATACAGAGTTTTACAAAACTACAAAGAATTCATTTCAATCTACACAAAAATTTGTTGTATGAAATGTTTCCCGTAACTTGCAAAATTAACATCTTATTCCAAAATTCCGTAATTTTTCAGATTGCCAGTAAGAAATAGTGTTTCTTTAAAAAGTGCAGACAATCTCAAAATAAATTTCTTGACTTAGAAATTAAAGATGCATCCTGTGAAATTCAATAGAAACAACTTGAAAACTTTCAAAGAAACGGAAAAAAACGGATAAGCCCACTTGACATAGAAGATTTGGAAGTTAAACTCAACTTAAAATACATAGATGTGGATACATGTTTTTGGAACACTCACATAATCTTATTCATAATTTATCAGATTTCGATTTGTATGATGAGAAAACAAGTTTTAGGCATAGGATTAAATTCACTGAAGAGTAATATTTCCTAGGTTTGAAGCTTTCTTACAATAATTGTTTATGTATCAAAATTGGTGCACAACTTTTGAAGAGATTAAAACATTAAAGTTCGGAGGTGGCTTGAATTGGAAATGAAGAAAACTATGATAAATGCTATATCATACTTACAGAAATTACTTTAAAAGAGATTAAGGTAGGAGTAATACGAAAAACAATAAACATGAATAGAAACATGTTAAAACGGTAATTAACGTGAACAAACTGGAAACGATATAAACACTTGAAAAATTATCTAGGTACAGAGACTTTTCAAAACGACATTTCAAATGCGCCAACAGGGAAATAAACGGGAGAAACACTCTTAAATGATAATTAACTAAAGAGAACAAACAACATGTGATTGGAAATTTACAAAATCAAGGTAATGTTGAATACCACGTAGAACATACAATTGTTTGTAACAGTAACTAGTCTCGTGCATCTTCTAAATCTTCAAATTTCCTATCCACTACTAAAAGAATTTAGAGAAACTAAATCTGAAAAGGCTGTTCCTTATATTATATTAGAAATACAATTAAAATCGTTTTTCTGGTGTTTGATATCGTTAGGTCTGCACCATAACAATTCTTGTTGTTCTAATAGGTTATGTAAATAATGTTCTGACATAGATAAGAGAGAGACAAAACGCGTGGAACAAAAGCTGATATAAAAAAATTATAGTTTGCTGTAGGAAAGACCTTAAACCATATATAAATCACGTATCTAAGTTAAAGCTGTAAATAAACTAAAAATAGTAAATACCAAAAGAAAACATGCTATATCATACTAACAGAAAATATAATAAAGAGATTAAGGTGTGTTACGCAAAACAATAAATATGAATAGAAACATGTTAAAACGGTAATTAACGTGAACAAACTGGAAACGATATAAACACTTGAAAAACTACATTCATACAGAGACTTCTGAAAACGACATTCCAAATGCGCCAACAGGGATTTAGACGATGGAAACACTCTTAAACGATAATTACCTAAACAGAACAAACAACATGTGATTGGAAATTTGCAAAATCAAGGTAGTGTTGATTATCCCGTAGAGCAGCGTTTCCCAAACTATGGGTCGCGACCCACTGGTGGGTCGCAAGCGAATGTCAGTGGGTCGTAAAAAGTTATACTAGAATTACGCATTAGCTTCGATTAAACGCTGTCTGTCGAGATAGTTCATGACTCGGGGTTTCATTGCCAGGC
>NW_013683719.1:0-2436 GCF_000517525.1 Limulus polyphemus | reverse complement strand
CAATATTCACCTATTCATACAGTACTTTAGCTATAGTACCGGTTTTATCAGTTGATTGCAGAATTTTAACTTTTGATTATAGATATCTATAGTTTTTTATATTTCTAGGTATCCTTTGATTATATGTAGATATAATGCGCCCCCGGCTCCTACCCTATGCTATTTCAATCAAAAGCTAAAATTCTGTAACCAAAGGTTAGATATCTACTTACAAAGGATATCTAAAAATAAAAACTATAGATATCGATAATCAAAAGTTAAAATTCTGCAATCAAAAGTTAGATATCTGCATTCAAATGATAGAAATCTACAATCCATTGTTCAGATTCTGCAATCAACTGATAAAACCGGTACAACGCTGAGCGAGACGATAACTCCTTCGAGGCTTCACGAGGCAGTCGCGCGTGCGTCGTGTCAGCCAATGAAATGACTGGAATAGACGGTGTGAGGCGTTTTGGCATGCGCGTGATCCAACGCCAACCAGTGTTTTAATTGTGTCAAATCGAGTGGCAAGTCGAAATTGTCTGTTTTACTACAGATTTTGAATCCGATTTTTTTTCGAATTTACTCAGCCCTTCGTGTAATGGAGAAATGGTTAAAGAAGTCAGTTGAAGTTGATGACATTGAGTTTTCAGTAAATCAAAATGAAGAAAAGTCAGGTCAATCAAAACCAAGTCAATCAAAACGAAGAAAAGTGATGAGAAAGTATGATTCCAAGTACTTAGAAATGGGATTTACATGGAATGGAGATGAAGAAGATCCACGACCACGATGTATTATTTGTTGTGGTCAACTTGCAAACGAGAGCATTCGCCCAAACAAATTGTGTCGCCATACTGAGACGAAGCATCCCGAGTTGAAAGACAAACCCCTCGAATTTTTTGAAAGGATGCTAAGCAAGTTGAAGACAGGACAGAGCGTTATGCAACGTTAAACCAAAGTTAATGAAAAATCTTTGTACGTGTCCTACCTGATCAGTTTGAGAATCGCGAAAGCTGGTAAGCCACATACAATTGGGAAGACTTTAGTTCTTCCAGCTATAAAAGATACAGTTAAAGTTTTCTTTGGTGATAAGAGTGAACAAGAAATTGAAACAATTCCTATTTCTAATAACATGGTCACGCGTAGGATTGACGAAATGTCTTGATGGATAGAAAATCAGCTAATTCAAAGAGTTCGTGAAAGTACAATTTTTTCCTTACAACTAGATGAATCTACTGACGTACAAGGTCTGTGCCAGCTACTTGAATTTGTGCATTATATATGGAACTCCGAACCTCATGAAGATATGTTGTGCTGTGAACCAGTCAGTCGAAGTACTAGCGATGATATTTTTAAGACTGTTGAAACTTATGTCAAAACAAAAGGTCTTGATTGGAATAAATGTGTCGGAATATGGTGTGGTAAAAACAGTGGTCTGGTGACCAGAATATTTGAACTTAATCCAAACGCATCATGGACTCACTGCAATCTTCACAGAGCAGCGTTGGTATCGAAATGTATATCTGATGATTTTAAAAATGTTTTGAACACTTACATTAAAATAGTGAACTTAATAAAGTCAAAGCCATTGCAATCGCGCTTATTTGAGAAGTTGTGCGAAGAAATGGGAAGCAATCATTTATCTGAGAATGCTTCGTTAGAAATGAATTTTAACAGCAGAAAACTGATACAGTTCTGGGTGTCTGTTCGAAAACCGTACCCAATCCTTTCCACTGAAGCTTTGAAGGTACTTCTCCCTTTCTCATCTTCATATCATTGTGAAGTTGGATTTTCAGCAATGGTAGGAATCAAAAACAAATTCCGAAATAAACTTTATTTGTCAAATTCCTTACGCCTGAAACTAACCCACATTGATGTTGATGTCAATGCCATTCTTGACAGTAACAAGAAACAAGCACATCCTTCACACACGCCTCATTATTAATCAATTAGATAGCATTTATAAGTTCTGGAAATGTTATTGAAAATACGTGAGTATTTTTAAATGTAATTGAAATACGTGAATATGAATAAATAATATTTTTTATATTCTTTCATATGTTTTTGCCCAGTAAATTTGAGTGGGTCGCCATAAGCTGTGATCATGAATAGTGGGTCGCGATTCTAAAAAGTTTGGGAACCCCTGCCGTAGAGCACACATTTTTTTTAACGATAACTAGTCTCGTGCATTTTCTAAATCTTCAAATTCCCTATCCACTACTAAAAAAATTAATTGAAATTAAATCTGAAAGGCTGTTCCTAATATTCTATTGTTGCGTCAGCGAGGTCACGTGACTAGTATCACGCCACGTATTTCTAGAAATATCCTGTTAATTCGTGAATGCCCTAGCATTTACTAGATTGGGGGTGGCCTGTTATATATATAAGATGTTCACAACGTGACGGGACAACAGTGTAATGAGTAATTGAATATATGCGGACAAAATATTGTTG
>NW_013683718.1:0-1971 GCF_000517525.1 Limulus polyphemus | reverse complement strand
TAAGCTTGCGAAACTCTAGAATATATTAACTTGGTAATTTTTAATAAACAAAAGTCTGTAAATTCGTTGAATAAACGCTGTGAGACAGAAGCTTGTGACGTCAGCAAATGTCAGGTTTACTTATACGGTTAAACCTCGTCTGTGGAAGGTTTCTTTCTGGAATGAAACGAGACAAGAAAATAACTTAATTTATAGTTTTCAACATAATTAACATTCAGTCATCTGAGCAGCGAATCTTCAAAAAATGTTCTACCAACAGAATTTTAAAACTGATCACGTTTTTATCGCAACACTGTTTTTATTATAGGATATTAAGTGAAACAATGCACAGCGAACGTTTTCTGATAAGGCCAAAATGGGATTTTTTTTTCTTTCTCCTTCGGTTGTCGGCCAGGAAATCACGTATGTCGATTGAAAGGCACCACCTATAATGTTTACCTTTTAGTTTTACCGTAATGTGTTCCTAACAACGACAGAGGAAAACAGGCAAGACCAGTCACCTGTAGGAATGCGTGAAGCCTGATAGAATGCTCAGATAGACGTATGCGTCATGAGAATCGTTTGAAACGGTTGGCTCTTCAAGCGAAACGGTGTTAATCCCCAGGCCATAGTTTTATGCGATTCAACCTCGTATCGCTTATTAGATGAAACCGTTTTTAAGAATATGAGTCAGCTTTCAAGGAAGAAACAATTAGAACAAGAATTTCAAGAAATATCACAACTCGTTCCAAAGTACAGACAACTATGCGTTACTAAATACATAGATATCAACGGAGACAGTAAAGTTAATAATAAACGTGAAATTGTCGTTAGATGTCAACAGATAATAACACGACATTCTCGATAGATGTTAACAGACAGTAAAGTTAATAACGCGACATTCTCGATAGATGTCGACAGAGACAGTACAGTTAATAATAAACGTGAAATTGTCGTTAGATGTCAACAGATAATAACACGACATTCTCGATAGATGTTAACAGACAGTAAAGTTAATAACGCGACATTCTCGTTAGATGTCAACAGAAACAGTACAGTTAATAACACGACATTCTCGTTAGATGACCACAGATAATACAGTTAATAACACGACATTCACGTTAGATGTCAACAGAGACAGTACAGTTAATAACACGACACACGACATTCTCGTTAGATGTCAACAGAAACAGAACAGTTAATAACACGACATTCTCGTTAGATGTCAACAGAGACAGGACAGTTAAGAACACGACATTCTCGTTAGATGTTAACAGAAACAGAACAGTTAATAACACGACATTCTCGTTAGATGTCAACAGAAACAGAACAGTTAATAACACGACATTCTCGTTAGATGTCAACAGAGACAGGACAGTTAAGAACACGACATTCTCGTTAGATGTTAACAGACAGTACAGTTAATAACACGACATTCTCGTTAGATGTCAACAGAGACAGTACAGTTAAGAACATGACATTCTCGTTAGATGTCAACAGACAGTACAGTTAATAACACGACATTCTCGTTAAATGTCAACAGAGACAGTACAGTTAAGAACATGACATTCTCGTTAGATGTCAACAGAATCGAACCAGATTTTTTAATCAATAATGCTCCAACTGAACTATACGTACAGTTATTCATTAGAAAAATTTGAAACCTGGGATTAGAATTGGTCAGCTATGAACGGAACAGAGCAAACAAAACAGCTGTATCCAACCAGATGAAACAATGGATGTTCCAGTAACAAGAAAACCCCAATACAAAGAAGAGGTTACATTATTTGTCTAGCCTTACCACTGTTAGTTTAATACACCCTTAACCAGCCAACCGGTCGTAAGTATTTGAAGTTATTAATATAATGTTAGTCAATCGGTCGTCAGTATTATTAAGATTTGTATGTTGTTCCAGTAGTTTATGTACTAAGAATCCTCACTCCAGTACTATTAAGATTTGTATGTTGTTCCAGTAGTTAATGTACTAAGAAT
>NW_013683717.1:0-1971 GCF_000517525.1 Limulus polyphemus | reverse complement strand
AAACATATAATATAGAGGGGATACTTGTAATATTTTACAAACATATAATATAGAGGGGATACTGATAATATTTTCCAAACTCAGTTCTTACTTAAAATTGCGAAATCTCGTGGAAAAGTGGTTTATAAAATGTCATGAATAAGTTATTTTTTGAAAGAAATGTTTCTAGCCTCATATTTAACACGTTTTTACGTAGATAAGTCTATTATTGCAAGCTAGATTTTTCAAAATTCAGAAAGAAGTGAGGAAGTTTTGTTTTTTTATGTTTCACTCACGCGATATTTTTAACCGCACGTGCAAACCCATAACTTGCTCGCGCGACTAAGATAAAATATTTTATTAGGGAAGTGGGTGGATCTTGTTATACCGTCAGGTGGGGTGAAAAAAACGGTGTTATGCCTGCCGCATTCATCATTCTCTTTGTAGATATAGTACGAGGGGTGTTAAGTACCAGATTTTTAATTTGTAAAACCCGGACAAAAACATTCGCTATGAGAATAGAGCCTCGTGTTTCCAACATGTTGACCTGATACTGTTTTGTCTAGTTACTTAGTTACAGCTGTCTGAAACAAAAACACGTTACTTGGCTCAAGATGGTATTTATTGTAACAGATTTCTAAGTTACTCTTGTCTGTAACCTAACAAAGCAAGTGTATAAGTCCATATTAAGTTCTAATTATGACTTATATTTTAGTTATCCAAGTGTCTCGAACAGAATAAGTGACAAAGTCCATATTAGGTTTTAATTATGACATATTTCTTAGTTACACAAGTGTCTCTAACATAAGTGACTAAGTCCATAGTAGGTTTTAATTATGACTTGTATTTTAGTTACACAAGTGTCTCTAACATAAGTGTAATAAGTCCATATTAAGTTTTAGATAATTCATATTTCTTACTTGTTCAGCTGGATGTAACATAATAAGTTACTTAGTTCGTGTTAAGTATTTATTGAAGCTGGTTTCTTAGCTACAACTGTGTTAACAGCTATTTTTATCACTTTTGAGTCTAGAGTGTCCGGTTATTTAAAACCAGGCCGTATGTGAACATATAAATAACAAACTGCCACCATGTTTGTTGTCAAGTTTTTCTCGTGTGATTGGCTGACTTAACTTACTCTGTAACTTTGTACTTCGATCGTGTACATACCAGTTTTCTTCTGTTTTTATGCGAGGTTCAAACCCGAGCGAATGCTAGTAGAAATGGCCCTCGCTGGTTGTATTTGTTGTGTGCTGTAACATACCTAACATCCAGACGTTACTCTTCAAATCATTTATCAGTAAATTTTACAATTCATTATAGTCGGAATATAACATAGAACTTGTTGTTGTTTTATTTAATAGTTGTGGCGAGAGAAGAGAAGGTATTGATGCAAATTCTACAAAAAAAGAGCATGCGCGCAAGAATTCAATCTTAGCCTTTTTTCTTTTCTTTTTTGATGAAGGGGGATAGATAAAAAGCCTACGCCATCTGACACTGATGAATATGCAATGAAAACAGACATCAAAAGCATCTGCTACTGACTTAGGGAGGGAAAGTTCCGACCCTCCTCCCCCGGTTATTATATATATTTGTAAACATAAGCTTACATACAGAGTGTTCATGAAAAATACCCGTTAAGTAAAAGATGGGGAAGAAAATATGGTAGATGTGCGTCTCAGGGGTCGTCTTTTATTGTTTTAATGGACTTTTTAATTAGGATTACCAGATCATCCCGGTATTTTTGCCTTATTTTTGGTCCCGATCACAAACAGTTTTAAATTGTTCTAGTTTCTCTGTACCTTGGCTGTGAGTTTGATATGTACGTTTTGTTATCACCTGACCAAGAAAGATCACGTGGCACGTTGTTCACTTCTTCATTACTACGTTTTATTAACGTAACCTGTTATTGGGCATGCGCAGGGAGTGAAATTTGAAGAGTTGCCCAGCCGTGGAAAAGAAAACAAAGGATTAACTTTGTTTGATTTGAGT
>NW_013683716.1:0-1971 GCF_000517525.1 Limulus polyphemus | reverse complement strand
AAAACATGCTGTGAAGTTCATAGTTCTCTTTAGACAAATATATTACTGTAAAACAAGCAGTGAAGTTCATAGTTGAAATTAGAATTGAATAAGAAAACAAAAACTATATTAAGTTAAATTATGTGATAAAGCTAAGCCTGAAATTGATATGCTAGTAATATGTCAGCTTTAAAATTGTTTTTGTTATATTTCTGTACAAGGGTTACCCTGTTAAACATTATTTTAAAATAGTGCCTTACGGCACAACAGTAGCGATTTAAGTCGTACGAACAAAAATAGAAGTTCTCACACTTCTCAAATGTGAAAACAGAGATTCTATTTTATTATTCCTGTGGTTTTGTGTAGGAAAACATCTTGCGCCAAATTCATTTCCACATAGCCAATCAGGAGTCGGAAGACATGTGTAATTTGGCTCACTGTATACCACACCAAAAGCTTGCCATGACACTCGTGGAACAGGTGAGCAGTTTACTCTAGAAGCTAGCTTGGTTAATATGTACACAATGTAACCATCTATTTGTGTATGTCACCAAAAAGCATTAGATCTTTTTGTTTTTAAAACATCGACAGTTTAATTTGATTGCTACAAAGGGACCAGAACTATGAACTTCACAGCTTGATTTGAATTGTAGGACTGGTTGATACGTTAGTTTACTGGTTCGATCGTGGTAATTGTAGGACTAGTTGATGCGTTAGTTCACTGGTTTGATCGTGGCAATTGTAGGACTGGTTGATGCGTTAGTTTACTGATTTGATCGTAATAATTGTTGGCTTAATGTTGCGTTAGTTGTTAGTTTATTGGTTCGATCATAATAACTGTAAGCTTGGTTGATGCGTTAGTTTGCTGGTTCGGTCGTGGTTGTTAATTGTTTCTGTGTTTTAGTTTTTCCAAGCTTATTATGTATACCATAATAACGATAAACTCGAGAAAAAGAATTATGTTTTATGACCGTCTTAATCTCAGCTACATAGTTGAACAAGCTGTAATAATGTTCATATAATTGGTTAATACTCGGTTAGTTTTCCATAATACCCACTTTCAAGTATAGTTGTGTCGTTTCTTACTTAACATAGCATCTAGTTTTACTTTTTTTTTATTAGGAACTGTTTGCACAACTCCAATATAGCCACAAGTCAGCGTTATCGCCAGATTCCTTAAGACGAGCTTTGGCTGAAACTTTTCACCAGAGGCGCTTTCAACTAGGAGTCATGGATGACGCAGCAGAGTGTTTCGTAAGTAGAAGTTGCGCAGACAGTCGGAATCAGTATAATGATTTAACTGGAACTCAAAGTAGAAGTTGCGCAGACAGTCGGAATCAGTATAATGATTTAACTGAAACTCAAGTAAAAAAAAAACGCAGATTTTCAAAATATTAACAATGATTTAACCGAAACTCAATTGAAAAAAGTGCGCAGGTTTTCAAAATAGTAACAATGATTTAACCGAAACTCAATTGAAAAAAGTGCGCAGGTTTTCAAAATAGTAACAATGATTTAACCGAAACTCAATTGAAAAAAGTGCGCAGGTTTTCAAAATAGTAACAATGATTTAACCGAAACTCAATTGAAAAAAGTGCGCAGATCTTCAGAATATTAATAATGATTTAGCCGAAACTCAAAAGAAAAAAGTGCATAGATTTTCAAAATATTAATAATGATTTAACCGAAACTCAAATGAAAAAAAATGCGCAGGTTTTCAAAATATTAACAATAATTTTAACTAAAACATGAGTTTTTTTCTACTGCTATTGTGATTTTAGGCATTTTTATCATTAATATCAAACGTGACCACGATCGAACCAGTAAGCTAACGGGTAATTGTAGGACTGGTTGATGACTGATTTGATCGTAAACTAACGTATTAACCAAGCCTACAATTACTACGATCAAATCAGTAAACTAACGCATCAAACAGTCCTACAATTACCACGATCAAATCAGTAAACTAACGCATCAACCAAGCCTACAATT
>NW_013683715.1:0-1972 GCF_000517525.1 Limulus polyphemus | reverse complement strand
CTATGATCCATATCTTTAATTAGGTTAACAAGCTATGATCCATATCTTTAATTAGGTTAACAAGCTATGACCCATATCTTTAATTAGGTTAACAATCCATGACCCATATCTTTAATTAGGCTAACAAGCTATGACCCATATCTTTAATTAGGTTAACAATCCATGACCCATATCTTTAATTAGGCTAACAAGCTATGACCCATGTATTTAATTAGGTTAACAAGCTATGACCCATGTATTTAATTAGGTTAACAAGATATGACCCATGTATTTAGTTAGGTTAACAAGCTATGACCAATACCTTTAATTAGGTTAACAAGCTATGACCCATATCTTTAATTAGGTTAACAAGCTATGATCCATATCTTTAATTAGGTTAACAAGCTATGACCCATATCTTTAATTAGGTTAACAAGCCACAAATTATCATTAGAACGAAGAAAACTGATCTGTTAACCAAACCTTAATAGATATTTTCCAATCGTTAACATTTTATTAAACCGACAAATTATGGTTTTTAATCCATCAAACAATTCGTTTCATTTTCATACTTCATTTAGGAACGAATATAATACGTTTACTTCATGACGAAATAAGTGTTATTAGGATGTTTACAATTTGTAAAGCAAAAAATGGCTACTACCACTTTTAATGGTGCGCTTAGATTTTCAAAAAGCTTTTGATGATGTGCTACACAAAAGTAAATCGGGAAACGAGACAATTATCTAAACAAATCATTTGTTAGGCCTCACTTGAAATATGGTGTAAATATTTGGTTTTCTTATCTAAGGAACGTTGTTGACTTACTGGAAAGTGTTCGATGGAGGACTACTAAGATGTATCTAGGGATGAAAGGGATATTGTACAGGGACAGTTTATGCTGTCTTAACTCATTTTTTCTTGAATTTTACAAGATTATCCGCGGGGATCAATAGGCCTCTGATGTCTTTGTGTTAAACTCTCAAGATAATAGGATCAGAGGACACAAATTTAAGATTTGGTAAAGACAAGCTAGACTCCATTTAAGACAGTTATATTTTTTCTAAGAGGGTGGTTGGTTTGTGGAATGCGTTACCGTAGGGTGAGTTTAACTTTCTTGTTGTTTTTTTTTTTTTTCTTATGAGTGATTGTGTAACGACAACCTTGAAAGATCAAACTGTTGGTTGTTGTCCGCGCGTTATGTTATCTTATGTTAAACGTTATATAATTGTCTTCGAAGCAAATAACAGTGACGTAGTTATTTTATCGTAACTTATCAGTTATTAATTACTAAATTTTATCCTAAATTAACGTAATTATATTCTCATAGTTTGGTTAAATAGATCAGAGAATTGAAATACTATAAATTTCATTGTCTGAGAAATAAATAATATCCAGCATCCACTAAAATATAAAACATACATTACCCCCCACTGAAAAGGAAATAAAATGACCCACGCTCGACTATTTTCAGGTGGCGCTCGTGTGACGAATGTCGTTCTGTCGAAGCAGTAAGCAAAACTGAAGTCAACTACCTGTTTCCTGGTGAGGGAAATCGTCATTCCTCCCATGGCAAGGTCCACTTCCTAAAAATATTATGACTTTATTACACAGAAAGACTTCGGTCTTTTAAATTACATATTGTTAACGTTTAAAGTTTGTTTTCAACAAATATGTATTACTACACAGAAAGACTTCAGGTGTTTTAAATTACATATTGTTAACGTTTAAAGTTTGTTTTCAACAAACATGTATTACTACACAGAAAGACTTCAGGTCTTTTAAATTAGAAATTGTTATCGTAATAAGTTTGTCTTTCAATACGTATATATCATAACACAGATAAACAACAGCCTGTGATATCTGAAAAACAAAATTATAATAATGGGTTTAAGCATCGATACACAAGTTGCATTTAGTGATAATTATCTGAAAATAAAAACAAATCCTCTCACGAATCACGTTTCCGTGTAAGTTTTAAGAAAGTCGAATG
>NW_013683714.1:0-1972 GCF_000517525.1 Limulus polyphemus | reverse complement strand
TGTAACAAACATCATCACACGTTAACATCAGTAAATATAGCTAACAAACAGTTAATTCACTACATACACAAACGAACCACGTTAGATGACTAGATGCTCATGTATATACATTAACCATAGCAGATATATATATGTGTCACGATATCACACTAGTCATGCTGTAGACATGATGATGCTTTCTTATATTTAGTCCTAAAGAATAATAGATGCTCATGTATATACATTAACCATAGCAGATATATATATGTGTCACGATATCACACTAGTCATGCTGTAGACATGATGATGCTTTCTTATATTTAGTCCTAAAGAATAATAGTTCCAACAAATCTACTTCGGACTTTTATTTACAGTTTACTTTCTATATAATGCCGATAAATTTCCTCCGAACATCGGCCGTAGGAGCCGCCACCACGCTGAGTCAAGTCCTATTGGAGGTTGAATCGTAAAATCTAATTGGGAAGTGTTTTGTGTCGGTGGCAGGTGTAAAAATGACGAACAAGGGATTAACATTATTTACTTACAACACACACACATATATACGCGATTTTTTTGAAGCAGAACTCGCGTAACCCGAGAAGCTAATCGCGGGAAATGGTTTTATTTCCGCGTGAAGTTTCTAATTCCCGATTGTCGTGAAACTAACTTCGCCGTACGGTTTCACAAATTCCTTCCGTCTGAGCTGCAGTACACTGTTTGGATTGTGAACGTTTTCCAGCAAGGCTAGCCGTGCTGAGTTCGAGACTCACGTTTGTTATGAAAAGATGAAAAAGAAATGGTAGAAACGGGTTTATCAGTTAGTTACACGCATGTCTAGATAACACTGGTAACACATAACACTCAACCAGCAAACAGTACGGTGGGTGGGTGGGCACGTAGAAGAAGTAAATTATACGGGAACGGCGTACTATTTAGTAAAACCTACAAAAGATGTTTATAAATATAAGTATATTTCGTTTTCAAAATTTTATTGTAGGTTAGATTATGTTATTTACATGTTTCACTTATCTCACACTCTCGATTTTCGTGCATTACGAAACGTTTCGCCGTTGCGCTCCTGCTATTAATTAGGTTGTCGGTAGAACAATCCTGTCGTAACTGTTCAATAATTTGTCAACACAATCTGTAACACTGACTGTAATTAAAATTAAATATCATAAAGCTGAGATACAGATGACTTGATGTTGGTTTCACACATTCAACACAATCTGTAACACTGACTGTAATTTTGTGTGTTATGAAAGCGGAGTTGTAGTTATATTTTCTGCTGCTAAACGAAAGGGATTTAATTGTTTCAGCTAAAAAATAAAGTACGGTTCCTTGAGATAAGGTTTCACACATCATTTTGTGTGTGTTAAGCCACATGAATTTTGGTTGGTTACAAACATAACACACAATTCAATCTGATACCTAAACACCCACTTTAGACTGATATCTGAACACACAATTCAATCTGGTACCTAAACACACAATTCAATCTGGTACCTAAACACACACACAATTTAGACTGATATCTGAACACACAATTCAATCTGGTACCTAAACACACAACAATTTAGACTGATATCTGAACACACAATTCAATCTGGTACCTAAACACACACACTTTAGACTGATATCTGAACACACAATTCAATCTGGTACCTAAACACACACTTTAGACTGATATCTGAACACACAATTCAATCTGATACCTAAACACACACACTTTAGACTGATATCTGAACACACAATTCAATCTGATACCTAAACACACACACTTTAGACTGATATCTGAACACACAATTCAGTCTGTTACCTAACAGTACAAGTATTGAATTGATTATTACACGTTTGGCTATCTTTTTAGTGAATGAATAGTTTATTATGTCAGGCTACTTTACAACATATAAAAAAAATATGTTAAGGTAATTTGTTGTTTAAATCTAGTTTTTTTTATCAAAGTTCCAACACGTGATCTAATTTGTGGAAG
>NW_013683713.1:0-1972 GCF_000517525.1 Limulus polyphemus | reverse complement strand
CACTACTCCACAAATTATAAAACACTATTCCACAAGTTATCAAACACTACTCCACAAATTATCAAACATTATTCCACAAATTATCAAACACTATTCCACAAATTATCAAACACTATTCCACAAATTATCAAACACTATTCCACAAATTATCAAATGCTACTCCACAAATTATCAAACATTATTCCACAAATTATGAAACACTATTCCACAAATTATCAAACACTACTCCACAAATTATCAAGCATTATTCCACAAATTATGAAACACTATTCCACAAATTATCAAACACTACTCCACAAATTATCAAACACTACTCCACAAATTATCAAACATTATGACACAAATTATCAAATGCTACTCCACAAATTATCAAACACTACTCCACAAATTATCAAACACTACTCCACAAATTATCAAACGCTACTCCACAAATTATCAAATGCTACTCCACAAATTATCAAACACTACTCCAAAAATTATCAAACACTACTCCACAAATTATCAAACACTACTCCACAAATTATCAAACACTACTCCACAAATTATAAAACACTATTCCACAAGTTATCAAACACTACTCCACAAATTATCAAACATTATTCCACAAATTATCAAACACTATTCCACAAATTATCAAACACTATTCCACAAATTATCAAACACTATTCCACAAATTATCAAATGCTACTCCACAAATTATCAAACATTATTCCACAAATTATCAAACAGTACTCCACAAATTATCAAACATTATTCCAAAAATTATCAAATGCTACTCCACAAATTATCAAACACTACTCCACAATCTACAGTAAATAATAAAACTTCAGAGATCACTTCTTATATTACATTAACTAAAATGGTTCTTATAACATGAATTTGTAAGTTTGGTTATACTTGTAGCAACCAATAACATATCTGGAATTGTGTTTGTATGCAGTAAAGTAGAAGTTTAAAATATCTGATCTTCTGTCTTGTGTTTTGTAAAAGAGCTGTAATAGCTACATGTACAGCATATATTTATGGGAATTTCAGAAAAGTCAATGTTTAGATATATTTACAGCTTAGTTGTGCAGCCTGTAATTACACATCACTTAGGAATGTTATAGATACATCGTTAGATCATCTTTATTACTGTCTTTCTTAGGTAAATTTCATTTTGTTTTGGACTCGTATAAGAGAAGAAGGGAGAAATAAAACAGAAACAAAATATTGGAGATTGATTACTAGTGTCAGTTTTGTGTCAAGTATCTTTGAAATGATAAAAAGTAACAGAAACTTGTTTTCTTATAGGAAACTGGGTTTTCAAATGATGAATACTGAATGCTGAAAGCTATTGTGGAGTCACCTTTCAAGAGTCACCCTGGTGTCAAAGCTTTAGGATTTTTTTTTTTTCAAAAACCGAATAAATAAATGTAAAACATTTTAAGATTATCTCAAATAAGTTGTGAACAGAGTACACAAGTTAGTCCCATATTACTTTCAGATAAAGACAGCATCATCAGGATAACACAGCTCCTGTGAAACATCTAACCCTTTAGGTAAATATGCAAACATGAGGATAACACGGCTTCTGTGAAACATCTAACCCTTCAGGTAAAGACACCAACATCAGGATAATACAGCTCCTGTGAAACATCTGACTCTTGAGGTAAAGACACCAACATCAGGATAACACAGTTTCTGTGGAACAACTAATTCTTTAGGTAGATATACAAACATGAGGATAACACAGCTTCTGTGGGACATCTGACTCTTCAGGTAAAGACACCAACATCAGGATAACACAGCTTCTGTGAAACATCTAACCCTTCAGGTAAGACACCAACATCAGGATAACACAGTTTCTGTGGAACAATCTAACCCTTCAGGTAAAGACACCAACATCAGGATAACACAGTTTCTGTGGAACAACTAATTCTTTAGGTAGATATACAAACATCAGGATAACACTGCTTCTGTACGACATCTG
>NW_013683712.1:0-1972 GCF_000517525.1 Limulus polyphemus | reverse complement strand
AATGGATTTTACTGTGGTAAACTACAATCCACAATTTGTTTTACAATGGATTTTACTGTGGTAAACTATAATCTAACAATTTGTTTTATAATACATTTTACTGTGGTAAACTATAATCCTACAATTTGTTTTACTGTGGTAAACTATAATCCAACAATTTGTTTTACAATGGATTTTACTGTGGTAAACTATAATCCAACAATTTGTTTTATAATACATTTTACTGTGGTAAACTATAATCCTACAATTTGTTTTACTGTGGTAAACTATAATCCAACAATTTGTTTTACAATGGATTTTACTGTGGAAAACTATAATCCAACAATTTGTTTTACAATGGATTTTACTGTGGTAAACTACAATCCAACAATTTGTTTTACTGTGGTAAACTATAATCCAACAATTTGTTTTACAATGGATTTTACTGTGGTAAACTACAATCCAACAATTTGTTTTACAATGGATTTTACTGTGGTAAACTAGATTTTAGCGATGTGTTTTACTGTGGTAAACTATAATCCAACAATTTGTTTTACAATGGATTTTACTGTGGTAAACTACAAATGATACTAGGGGTTTTCAGTACTCTCGAACTAAACGTGTTTTTAAATGATACCAAGGGTTTTCAGTACTCTCGAACTAAACGTGTTTTAAAATGACACTAGGGGTTTTCAGTACTCTCGAACTAAACGCCTGTTTTCAAGTAATATCGATACACAGAATATGGATCTTCAAGAAAAGTGCAATAATTTATTCGCAGTTAACGCCCTCTATCAAGGAATGAATAATAAATGAGGCGAATTGATTTCTAGAATTAAAAAAAACAAACAAACTTGGAAAGCTACAGAGATTTCATTTAATCGACCTCAGGTTAAGACAACTTAATATAAATGAGAATACGTTTGGTCACTAATGAACAACTTTGCATGAAATTATATTTCTAGTCCTTTGGCAGCAGTCGACGAGGCCCTCAATCAAAGTTTACCGTCACCACGAAACGGGGGGGGGGGGTTCTTCACGAAACCCCCCACCAAATGATCAATGAACAACTCTGTACTTCCTATTTTACAGGTTCATATTTATTCATAAAGATAACCGTTTCTAGGCTTACTGAGTCAAGCAGGTAAGTTAGTTTTGTTATCGTTTCCACGCACGTTTTAAACATGTTTTATTTCTCTGTTTAGTTCCCTCACAAAATAATGAAAGGACGATCCCCACAAAATTAAGTACAAAAAAAGATTTAACCTTTTACCACTAGGTTCTCTGTGACATTTCTTTAGGTCAGTGTGACTTGTCCGAGTAGCTAGTTTTTTTTATAAACGTAGCAACATCACCACCGATCTTAAAACTCGAGTCAATGTTGAACAACTTCAAATAAATTAAATAACGTCGACTTATAAAAACATTTGTGTAAAAAACTTACAATAATTAATCCTTATTGTATTTAATATGGATCATAAGTACCTCTGTAGAGAAAACTTGACCTAAAATACCCAAACAGATGTAAGTCGTATTTCGAACTTATGGGTAGAGTCGGAACTATACAGATGTGTAAATAATTTATTGGTAGATAAGGGTTAGTATTACTCCTTTTAAATTATTACTGAAATACACAGAAAAACTTCAATTTACCACAGTAAAACACATCGCTAAAATCTAGTTTACCACAGTAAAATCCATTGTAAAACAAATTGTTGGATTGAAAACACGTTTCGTTCGAGAGTACTGAAAACCCCTGGTGTCATTTGAAAACAGGCGTTTAGTTCGAGAGTCCTGAAAACCCCTGGTATCATTTGAAAACACGTTTAGTTCGAGAGTACTGAAAACCCCTAGTATCATTTTAAAACAAGCGTTTAGTTCGAGAGTACTGAAAACCCGTAGTATCTGTTACTACAGATAATCTAGTTAACAATATCAGTCAGTGTCTCTGTCACTAAAGATATTCTAATTAACAATATCAGTCAATGTCTCT
>NW_013683711.1:0-1974 GCF_000517525.1 Limulus polyphemus | reverse complement strand
CAGTGTTTGGTATTGGCTAATGGTGAGATGAACAATGTTTGGTATTGGCTAATGGTGAGATGAACAATGTTTGGTATTTGCTAATGGTTAGATTAATAATGTTGGCTCTTGGCTAATTGTTAGATGAATAATGTTTCTCATAAAATAGTAACAATGTTCGGTATTGGCTAATGGTGTGATGAAAAATGTTTGGTATTGGCAAATGGTTAGATGAATAATGTTTCTCATAAAATGGTAAGAATGTTCGGTATTGGATAATGGTGAGATGAACAATGTTTGGTGTTAGCTAATGGTTAAATAAACAATGTTTGGTTTTGGCTAATGGATAGTCGAATAATGTTTGGTATTGGCTAATGGTTAGATGAGTTTGTCTAATCATTAGTCAATACCAAACATTGTTTATTGAACCTTTAGCCAATACCTAACATTTACCATTAGCCAATACCAAACATTGTTTATCTACCCATTAGCCAACACCAAACATTAATTATCTAACCATTAGTCAATAACAAAAATTGTTCATCTAACCATTAGCAAATACCAAACATTGTTCATCTAACCATTAGCCAGTAACAAACATTGTTTGTCTAATCATTAGTCAATACCAAACATTGTTTATTTAACCATAGGCGAATAGTGTTTGGTATTTACTAATGGTTAGATGAGTTTGTCTAATCATTAGTCAATACCAAACATTGTTTATTGAACCTTTAGCCAATACCTAACATTTATAACAAACATTCTGGCTAATGGTTAGATGAAATTTCTAACCATTAGCCAATACCAAACCTAACCATTAGCCAATACCTAACATTGTTCATCTAACCATTAGTCAATACCAAACATTGTTCATCTAACCATTAGCCAATACCAAACATTGTTCATCTAACCATTAGCCAATACCTAACATTATTTTGACTAATGGTTAGATGAACAATGTTAGGTATTGGCTAATGGTTAGATGAACAGTGTTTGGTATTGCCTAATGGTTAGATGAACAAAATTTGGTATTGGCTAATGGTTAGTTGAACAGTGTTTGGTATTGCCTAATGGTTAGATGAACAATGTTTGGTATTGTCTATTTGTTAGATTAATAATGTTCGGTATTGGCTAATGGTGAGATGAATAATGTTTGGTATTGGCTATTGGTTAGATTAATAATGTTCGGTATTGGCTAATGGTTGGATGAATAGTGTTTGGTATTGGCTAAAGGATAGGCGAATAATGTTTGGTATTGGCTAATGGTTAGATGAATAATATTTCTCATAAAATAGTAACAATGTTCGGTTATGGCTAATGGTGAGATGAACAATGTTTGGTATTGGCTAATGGTTAGATGAACAATGTTTCTCATAAAATAGTAACAATGTTCGGTTATGGCTAATGGTGAGATGAACAATGTTAGGTATTGGCTAATGGTTAGATGGAACAGTGTTTGGTATTGCCTAATGGTTAGATGAACAAAATTTGGTATTGGCTAATGGTTAGTTGAACAGTGTTTGGTATTGCCTAATGGTTAGATGAACAATGTTTGGTATTGGCTATTGGTTAGATTAATAATGTTCGGTATTGGCTAATGGTGAGATGAATAATGTTTGGTATTGGCTAATGGTTAGATTAATAATGTTTGCTATTGGCTAATGGTTGGATGAATAGTGTTTGGTATTGGCTAAAGGATAGGCGAATAATGTTTGGTATTGGCTAATGGTTAGATTAATAATGTTTGCTATTGGCTAATGGTTAGATGAATAGTGTTTGGTATTGGCTAAAGGATAGGCGAATAATGTTTGGTATTGGCTAATGGTTAGATTAATAATGTTTGCTATTGGCTAATGGTTAGATGAATAGTGTTTGGTATTGGCTAAAGGATAGGCGTATAATGTTTGGTATTGGCTAATGGTTAGATTAATAATGTTTGCTATTGGCTAATGGTTAGATGAATAGTGTTTGGTATTGGCTAAAGGATAGGCGAAT
>NW_013683710.1:1967-2915 GCF_000517525.1 Limulus polyphemus | reverse complement strand
GTGCCAGTTCTTGCAGGCTCTCCCCTTTAGCACGGACTTTCGTCCTCAACCTGGCCCTGTAGACTTCTGACTGGTTTTGGGTTCTGTACCTGAGTTCCAGAGCCTCTACCAGTGCTCTATAGTTGTGTCTGTCGGCTGCTATCAACTGTCCAAGTATTTCCAGTGGTTGTCCCTTCAAGCTTGTTGCCAGATATACAGCTTTCTGTTCCTCTGTCCATCCATTCATCTCTGCCAGTAGCTCGAATTGTGCTCTATATGCTTCCCAGGGTGCCTTCCCATCGAATTCCTGTGGCTTCCTTCGCACTGGATCACTCCTATTACTGACATTCATATCTGGGATGTGACTTCTAACTGGACTGAATATGTCTGCATTAGGGTTTAGCTGCGGGCTCTGTAAGGGGCTTGCCATTGTCTGGGGCTGATTAAGTCAATGGTCAACGTATCCTCCTTGTGTAACACACAACAAATCGTTCTTTAACATATCTAATTCGCTTTTAAATTTACTAATGTTTTCCATTTGTACCTCTTGCCATTGTTGTTGATTTTCCTGTAGTTGCTGCTGACTTTCCTGCAACTGTTGGAGACTTTCTTCCTGTTTCCTTTCTTGTTCCAGTTGCCACTGCTGTAATCTCTCTTCTTGTTTCTTTTCTCGTTCTTCTTGTTTATTTTCTTTTTCCTCCAACAACTGTTGTAATCTCTCTTTTTGTTTATTTTGCTGTTCGAGCTGCCATTGTTGTAGGTTTTCTTGCCACTGGTGTAATCTTTCCTCTTGTTTCTTTTCTTTTTCCTCCAACATCTGCTGTAATTTCTCTTGTTGTTTCATTTCTCGTTCTTCTTGTTTCTTTTCTTTTTCCTCTAACAACTGCTGTAATTTCTCTTGTTGTTTCATTTCTCGTTCTTCTTGTTTCTTTTCTTTTCAGCTCGAACAACAAAATCCATTGTTGCAGG
>NW_013683710.1:0-1028 GCF_000517525.1 Limulus polyphemus | reverse complement strand
TGCCAGATATACAGCTTTCTTTTCCTCTGTCCATCTATTCATCTCTGCCAGTAACTCAAACTGTGCTCTATATGCTTCCCACGGTGCCTTCCCATCGAATTCTTGTGGCTTCCTTCGCAATGGATCACTCCTATTACTGACATTCATATCTGGGATGTGACTTCTAACTGGACTGAATATGTCTGCATTAGGGTTTAGCTGCAGGCTCTGTAAGGGGCTTGCCATTTTCTGGGGCTGATTAAGTCGATGGTCAATGTATCCTCCTTGTGTAACACACAACAAATCGTTCTTTAACGTATCTAATTCGCTTTTAAATTTACTGATACTTTCTATTTGTACCTCTTGCCATTGTTGTTGATTTTCCTGTAGTTGCTGCTGACTTTCCTGCAACTGTTGGAGACTTTCTTCCTGTTTCCTTTCTTGTTCCAGTTGCCATTGCTGTAATCTCTCTTCATGTTTCTTTTCTCGTTCTTCTTGTTTATTTTCTTTTTCCTCCAACAACTGTTGTAATCTCTCTTCTTGTTTATTTTGCTGTTCGAGTTGCCATTGTTGTAGGTTTCTTAGCCACTGGTGTAATCTTTCTTCTTGTTTCTTTTCTTTTTCCTCCAACAACTGCTGTAATTTCTCTTGTTGTTCCATTTCTCGTTCTTCTTGTTTCTTTTCTTTTTCCTCCAACAACTGCTGTAATTTCTCTTGTTGTTTCATTTCTCGTTCTTCGTGTTTCTTTTCTTTTTCCTCTAACAACTGCTGTAATTTCTCTTGTTGTTTCATTTCTCGTTCTTCTTGTTTCTTTTCTCGTTCATTTTCTCGTTCTTCTTGTTTCTTTTCTTGTTTATTTTGTTGTTCGAGCTGCCATTGTTGCAGGGTTTTCTTGCAACTGCTGTTGTCTCTCTTCCTGTTTCATTTGCTGTTCTTGTATTTCTGCCATCAAATCTGCTAAACTGTAGTTTGATTTGCCGCTTCTCGTTTCCATCTTCTCTTTTTCTTCTTCTTTTTTTTATCCCACTTCTGTCACCAATTTGTTACGT
>NW_013683709.1:2012-2964 GCF_000517525.1 Limulus polyphemus | reverse complement strand
ATTTTGTCTAGCAAGGTTTGTCAGGAGTCGCATTCCTTTAATTTTTGCTTCCCTGTAAAATTAATATAAAATGTAGTTTGTTTATTGGTTGCCACCACGAGGAACCAAACCTTGGACTTTGACGTTGTAAGTCCGTAAATTTCCATTTAACCCACCGAAGAACAGAGAGTGTAGTATTCACTTATAGAAACAAAATAATGAGCCTAGCTTACTCCATTTAAATGTTATAGTTATAACAGTGTGATATTGTGTTATTTTATTTGTGTCTATAAAACTAGCTTAGACGTAATGAAATTTCTTATACATGTATTAAATAAACTTTGGTTTTGTAATTGAGATAGGCCCACACTTTAAAGCAACAAAATATTCAGATACGCCTAAATCAACAGGGTAGTCAGAAATATTACAGCCCACCAATACATTTTTGTTCTAAAATAAGTTCCAGTTTAAGTGATTAAATTATTTTAAATTAAATACTGTCCCCACCTTTAAGTTAAGTATTGCCCCTCCCCCACTTTAAATTAAGTACTGTTCCATCTTCATGGGTTAGCGGTATGTTTACTGCTAAAACAAATAAACACAAAGAAATTAAATACTGTTCATGCACCCTTATTACGTGAATCACGTGATTTTACTGTAATCTCCTCACAGTTATTTACAATCCTTTAGTGACGTATCATCAAGGTTGCAACTTAAACAGAAATATAACGCTTCGCATACAACTAGTTATACACACGAATTATGAAAAGCATGATTAAATACTAACCAGTTGTCATTCGCCAAGTAAAGTAAAACATCCTTTCCAGTTTCCTCCACAAATCATTGGGACTTATTTTTTGTAAAAGAAGGCTTGATCTCGACAGAAGGAAGTTTCTTTGTCTTCTGTGTAACCTGATTATGTTTTAAATAATATTTCTTAGATAGTTGGATAGAAAAATTTCGTGTAAGATTT
>NW_013683709.1:0-1024 GCF_000517525.1 Limulus polyphemus | reverse complement strand
ACTCATTATATTTGTATTTTCCAAAATTACTCACATACAACAATAAGAGCACAAATAGCCCATTGGGTAGCTTTGTGCATAATTACAAACAAACAAAGGGGCACAGCGGTATGTCTGCGGACTTACAACACTAGAAACCTGGTTCCGATACCCGTGGTGGGCACCCCCCCCCGTGATACGTGTAACGATGACTGTGTCGTGATTTGTATAAATCTTTCACGAAGAAATACGAATCGATGGTTAACTCAGCTGTAGCTATCACTAAATCTATGATAAATTAGTTCTTCACCAGTTCTTGAATGGGTATTCTATAAATTGTTTCCAGAACAAAGTGTGCTGTGATCCTCCTTTAAAGCAACAAAATATTCAGATACGCCTAAATCAACAGGGTAGTCAGAAATATTACAGCCCACCAATACATTTTTGTTCTAAAATAAGTTCCAGTTTAAGTGATTAAATTAATTTAAATTAAATACTGTCCCCACCTTTAAGTTAAGTATTGTCCCCCCCTCCACATTTTAAATTAAGTACTGTTCCGTCTTCATGGGTTAGCGGTATGTTTACCGCTAAAACAAATAAACACAACGAAATTAAATACTGTTCATGCACCCTTATTACGCGAATCACGTGATTTTACTGTAATCTCCTCACAATTATTTACAATCCTTTAGTGACGTATCATCAAGGTCGCAACTTAAACAGAAATATAACGCTTCGCATACAACTAGTTATACACACGAATTATGAAAAGCATGATTAAATACTAACCAGTTGTCATTCGCCAAGTAAAGTAAAACATCCTTTCCTGGTTTCCTCCACAAATCTTTGGGACTTCTTTTTTGTAAAAGAAGGCTTGATCTCGACAAAAGGAAGTTTCTTTGTCTTCTGTGTAACCTGATTATGTTTTAAATAATATTTCTTAGATTGTTTGATAGAAAAATTTCGTGTAAGATTTGAAGAAATGCTAGACATAATTTGTTAAGATCTTAAAACCTTGTCATCGTTAATGAGTTTGAATTTGGAT
>NW_013683708.1:2848-6551 GCF_000517525.1 Limulus polyphemus | reverse complement strand
ATAGAAAAAATCACAATATTTTTACATGTACAAAGCTAGAATTACTTTTACAATTTTACATTTATTCGAGGATATAAACAAGCATTCATTTTTCATTAAACCACCAGCTTGATATTCACTTCAACTAGGGGATAAAATAATAATAAACATTAGGCATTAAACATTTCACGTCGTTCCCCCCATTGAGTTAATGGTAAATTTACAGATATATAATCCAAAAATCTAAAGTTCAATTCTTCGGGCCCGGCATGGCCAGGTGGTTAAGGCGCTAGACTCGCAATCTGTCAATCCCGCTATTCGTTGGTAAAAGAGTAGCCTAAGAGTTGTCGGTGGGTGGTGATGACTAGTTGCCTTCCCTCTAGTCTTACACTGCTAAATTATGGACGACTAACGCAGATAGCCCTCGTGTAACTTTGTGCGAAATTCAAAACAAATAAACAAATCAATTCTCCGCGGTGGACAGAGTGTAAGTAGTCCATTTTAGCTAAACAAACTTTAAAAAAATTTACACAATTATCAAACATTATTATTTTGGAGAGGATGTTTTATTTCCACTTTTCATCAATGACTTATTTAAAGTTTTAAATTATATTAAGACTTTTCTGAAAAGAAAAACAACAACAACAAAAATCGAGTTCTGTTAACCGCTTCCACACATTATGCTAGCCAGGTATTCATACGGGATGAAACCGAAATCTGAACTTGTCTATTCTCCTCTGATGGGTCTTGAAAATTAGCTAATATTCTCTTAATTCTGAGTCGCATTTATCATAAGTTGGTAACCAGGACTTAAGTTGTTCTACAGGTGAAAAAGTTGCGATTCATATGGGTTGTTTTAGCTAACAATCTATATAATTATATGTTAGCTGACAATCTACATAATTCTGTTACTGAATTAGTTCGTTGTTTTGTTTCTCTCGTACTTCAAATCACCTCTACATTCATCTGGCACTTTCTTTAGCTTAACGGTCCGTAACTCTCTTAAGTTAACTTGTGGACCTTTCTTATAATTAAGTCGAGAAGCTCGAATTTGTTTTTTATGATGTTGCGTTTCGCCGAAAGATTTAGACGATTTCTGAAATACTAAAGAATTTGAACGACCAGTATGAACAGAGCCTGGTGTAGGACATATACATTGTGGTTGTGTAGCTGACTGTTGGAAATGGTAACGTTCTGTTTCTACTGGTAATAGAGGAGAAACAGGTAGTGACTTTTTTATTAGACGTTGAGCAAAGCACTGAGGTGTTATTTGTCGCTGAGGAGAAGTTGGTGGTGAACTTAATGGATCTGGCTGCCCAACATGGTGTATGGGCTGAGAAAATAAACTTAATAAAGGCTGACATTGTCCTGTTTCGCTGTTTCGACTCTCTGCAATAAACGGTTGATAACGATGTCTAGCATTTATGGCTGCTTTGTCCACAGTATGTGATAGGGATTTCATGGTAGATATGGATGGGCGGCCATGGTGATCTTTGATTAAAGGCAAATCTCTGTTACTTTCAGCATTAGAGGGATGTATATATCTTAAGCCATCGTCATTAACTGTGTGAAGTTGTTGAAATGTCTTACTTGAATCATGAAGTGGATGTTGTTGTTGTTGTCGAAAATCCGAATAAGGGTAGACTGAACCAATAGAATTTCCGGGAATATAAGGTATATGGGGACTCTGATCATTATAAGGCATATGGGGACTCTGGTCATTACAATAGTGTGGTAATAACAATTCATTTTCAGATAGGTAACCCTGTTTATCTGAGGGAATAGTCTGATTTACTGGAATGAGAAATTTGTTAAAGTGATTTTGGATTGAATCTGAATAAGGATAATAATTTTGTAATAACTCTGGATATGTATAGTAACTTTGGAATGTCTCTGCGTTTGGGTAATAACTTTGGAACGACTCTGGATACGAATAATTATTTTGGAATGACTCTGCATATGGATAATGATTTTGAATAAACTTTACGTATGGGTAATCATTTTGGGTTGACTCTGAATACGGATAACGATTTTGAATAAACTCTTCATGTGGGGAAACAATTTGGATTGACTCTGTATAGAGATCTTTGTGACCCAGAGAAGATGTTGGAAGTATTAGTTGCCCTAAGGGTTTCTGCTGGTCTCCTATATGCATTGACTGGTTACGTCGAAGGCTTTCATCTTCTGAATATCTCCCCTCTTTCTCATAAACGGCCTGAAATGTAGAGAATCTAGATCTATCTGGCAGAGTTTGCTGTGCTTCTGTAAAATTCAATCTTGGATACATTTCAGTCTGTCTAAAAGCTTTGGTAGATTGGGAAGACTGAATTCTATTGTCCTTATTTTTCATCTGATAATCAGAATATTGTCGAGAAGATAAGTGGTTATTGTCATTATATTCTCTATTTTCAGATGTTGTATTTTTTGGCTTATAATCCCTGCGTTGTGGAAATGCCTTCTGAGCAGGAAGCTTTTTAAAATAAGCTACTTTACGGAGCACACTAGTTTTTTCCAGATTTGGCGTCTTCGATGGTTTCTGCTCCTGTGAGGTGCTACGATTACGAATGGATTTTTGAGCCATAACATCCAGAGGTTGAATAATCAGAGATATATTATCGTTTTCTATCAAATTCTTCTGACATTTTTCACTAATCTTCTTTGCTTTATTCGAAACCTCTGAACGGGTGTTGACCTGTTTATAATAATATCTATATTAATTAACAAAAATCCTTGACTAAAATCGCGTAGTTTCATAAATTACGTTATATAAAACTGACTTCATTGATTTTTATATAATTTTGTAGTTTTGATTTGCATAGTTAACCTGCTGATGATCAAAAATTCCTAATAATCTTCAAACATTTTTACTATGAAATCAAACATGTCATCAGTAAACTGAATAACTTCAAGTTGTGGCAAAATAATGCAAATATGTTTCGTAGCTAAAACAAGGTTATTAATGATCGAATTTTATATCAAATGTTCATCTAAACTAAATTATGATAGGTCTATTTCTACCGCCTATAAAACTTTTACCAAAGATTTGTGAAAAGGTTTTAGCACAGAGACAAAAAAGTGGTTAAAATATTTCTGCCATCCAACTTGTTACATTGCAGCAACATTTAATGCTGATCTTTTATGTTTTTCTACCGTTACCATTATTTTAATAGGAATATCAAATAAATGTAAAGAGGAAATATATTATGAACTTACTAAATGTAACTCACACATAAGTCATTATAAATTTTGTAAAAAAAAAAATTATATGGTAGATATTTTAAATATAAAGTGGAATTAAAAACAAGCCAAAAAAACAAGATTCGTATAGAAAGGTCCAAGTTTCGGATTACGGTATGTCGCTGAACGCGTTCAGTTGTGAGCACGATAAACAAGTGGCAGTCAATCCAAGTATTTGGCTAAGAGTAGCCATGTAGGCGGCGAGCGCTGTTTAATGGTTGCCCCTGTTTCTGATCAGCAATCCTAAACAACGGATGACTATTCTGGACGATGAGATATTTGACCTTGACAGTAAGTTCATGTGTCGCACCTTATTGTTATTAAGCACGAAGCTAAACAAAGGGTTATTTGTGCAGTGTCCACCATGGGTTTCGAAAGAAACTGATTTAGTGTTATAAGTCCGAAGACTTAACCGCTATGCCATTGGGGGGGGGGGGCGCATCTTAAGAATACCGTGAAGGTTAAAAATCATTTAGAAAAAACTCTT
>NW_013683708.1:0-1976 GCF_000517525.1 Limulus polyphemus | reverse complement strand
ACATAGTTCTGTGTCTTGCTTTCTCAAATCACATACATTGTTATGTCATATGAACTGGCTGTGCTTCTTCTATGTTGTCTGGATGTTTTAGTTGACAAGAAAAAGAGAGTGTAGTTTGAAACATAAACTTCTTTATTTAAGGAAAACAAGCAAACATAACCCTGTCCGTGTTCAATGTCCCCTGATGGAACAGCAATAAGTTTACGGACTTACAACTCTAAAATCTGAGGTTCGATTCCTCGCAGTGGACACAGCAGATAACCCAATGCGGCTTTGATCTAAAACGAGTGAAACAAACGAGCCGTGTTCAATTTATCATTTGTCTAAAAGTCTTGAGCTTGCATTTCATAGCTTTTCTAGACCTGAATACAACATATTATTTTTAAAAAGAAACATTCTGGTCATGTGATCAAATGATTTGTTTTTGAAAAGTTTATTTTGAAGGTGCGTAATTTTTTATCTTGTACAGTAATATTTGTAAGTCGTGCTATCATGGAAAGTACTTTCTGAGACCATTTATGGTGGTAGTAAAGTCTTTGTCCAAAGGATATAAAGAGGTCAAGATTTTGATTTGAATTTCGCGCAAAGTTATACAAGGGCTATTTGCACTACCCATCCCTAATTTAGCAGTGATAGACTAGAGGGAAGGCAACTAGTCAAATTACCCACCGCCAACTCTTGGGCTACTCTTTTACCAATAAACAGTGGGATTAACAGTCGGAATATAACGCCTCCCACGGCCGAAAGGGCGAGCATGTTCGGTGACTGGGATTCGATTGTGAGTTGGTGCCCTAACCACCAAACTATACCACATCCCAGTTAGTTTGTATGGGATTAACAAACAAATGCACTGCTCTCTCAGCCAAACTATCAGCATGAGGATGATATGATAAAGTGTGTATCTGTACTACTTCCAAAATTTGACACAACTTTGCAAGCAACTGAATATTGAAGTTATTTCCCTAATTTCCATGAATCTCTCCAGACATGCCAAAGACATGTCAATGGATAAGCTCCTGCCCACTTGGTGAAGTAATCAATAATGATAATGATAATTAATTTAGTTTTGGGCAGAATATCAGTTAGATTTTGCAGAAATGAAACCTTGAATGGTTACACCTTATATGAACGAACATAGGGTGGTAGAGAAAGGCCATGGTTCCAGCAAATGACCTGAACATACTGAAAATTATTGGGATAGTCTCTATGGGATTCCAAGGCACTATGACCAAGCCCCAGCATCACAAGACAATGTATAAGACTTCTAAGGACCAAGTAGAGTGGCGACATGGGTGCACTGAATGAAGTGAAATATTGCTTGTATTAGTGATATTGCCTTACCTCAATTTAGTTATGAATGCAAGAGTAGACTTGGTCATTGTTATGTTCAATGAAATTGGTAATACCTTTAATTGAGATCGAGTTAATAACTTTATATTGTTACTACAGCAGTAGTCACGTGACTCTGGTAACACGTCATTGGTTTCTAGAAGGATCATGACTGTTCCCAACAACTCTCTTTTTCTACACGTCCTGTATTTTAGTAAATAAGCCGGCAAATAAAGTGACGACATAGATAATTGCAGACAGGCAGAGACAGAGACGGACAATTGAGTCAAGTGTGGTAGTGATCATAAGTAAAATACGTGAATCGTTGTGAATTATAGCGTGTGTTGAAGTGAAAGTGACTGTGGAAATTCTGTGTATTGCGAAATTATAAACTAGTTTTATTTAAGAAAGGACTGTTATCGCTGAAGTTCCTCGGGAAGAATTTATACCGGAAATTAACAAACGACCAGAGACGTAACAATATCTTGGTTTTACAAATCAGCGAAAGATTATGTATATTAAATCAATGGATATACACAATACGTGCTGGAAAAACGCTTTTGAAACTGAACAAATATCAGTAAACATATGTTTTAAGGCCTCTGAGAATAGTTTATAACTTATGAAACGAAAAAAATCTACAACTT
>NW_013683707.1:2333-2858 GCF_000517525.1 Limulus polyphemus | reverse complement strand
CATTTTCATCTTTAGCCTTACTTGGTACAACAACTCCACGAATACCTAGGTGTAACTCTAGTTACCGAATTTATAACCACCATTTTCATCTTTAGCCTTACTTGGTACAACAACTCCACGAATACCTATGTGTAACTCTAGTTACCGAATTTATAACCACCATACTCATCTTTAGCCTTACTTGGTACAACTACTCCTTGAAGACATAGGTGTAAGTCTAGTTACCGAATTAATAACCCTCATACTCATCTGTAGCGTTATTTGGTACAACAACTACACGAATACTTAGTTGTTACTCTATTTACCGAATTTATAACCTAGGTATTCGTGGAGTAGTTGTACCAAGTAAGGCTAAAGATGAAAATGGTCATGGAGTAGTTGTACCAAGTAAGGCTATAGATGAATAGGGTGTTTATAAATTCGGTAATTAGAGTTACACCAACACATAGTTGTAACTCTAGTTTCCGAATTTATAACAACCATACTCATCTTTAGCCTTACTTGGTACAACTACTCCATGAACAC
>NW_013683707.1:1743-2323 GCF_000517525.1 Limulus polyphemus | reverse complement strand
AGAATTTATAACTACCATATTCATCTTTAGCCTTACTTGGTACAACTACTACATGACCACTTAGATGTAACTCTAGTTACCGAATGTTTAACCACCATATTCATCTTTTGCCTTACTTGGTACAACTACTCCATGAACACTTAGGTGTAGCACTAGTTACAGAATTTATAACCACCATACTCATCTTTAGCCTTACTTGGTACAACTACTCCATGAACACCTAGGTGTAACTCTAGTTACGGAATTTATAACAACCATACTCATCTTTAGCCTTACTTGGTATAACAACTCCACGAACACCTAGTTATAAATCTTGTTACCGAATTTATAATCACCATACTCACCTTTAGCCTTACTTGGCACAACTACTCCATGAACACATTGATATAACTATCGTTACCGAATTTATAACCACCATACTCATCTGTAGCGTTACTTGGTACAACAACTCCACGAATACCTAGGTGTAACTCTAGTTACCGAATTTATAACCACCATACTCATCTTTAGCTTTACTTGGCACAACTACTACATGACACCTAGGTGTAACTATAGTTACCGAATTTATAACCACCATACT
>NW_013683707.1:0-872 GCF_000517525.1 Limulus polyphemus | reverse complement strand
TTACCGAATTTATAACCACCATACTCATCTTTAGCCTTACTTGGTACAACTACACCTCGAACACTTAGGTGTAACTCAAGTTACCGAATTTATAACCACCATACTCATCTTTAGCCTTACTTGGTACAACAACTCCACGAACACTTAGGTGTAACTCTAGTTACTGAATTTATAACCACCATACTCATCTTTAGCCTTACTTGGTATAACAACTCCACGAACACCTAGTTATAACTCTTGTTACCGAATTTATAATAACCATTCTCACCTTTAGCCTCTCTTGGCACAACTACTCCATGAACACATTGATATAACTATCGTTACCGAATTTATAACCACCATACTCATATGTAGCGTTACTTGGTACAACAACTCCACGAATATGTAGGTGTAACTCTAGTTACCGAATTTATAACCACCATACTCATCTTTAGCTTTACTTGCCACAACTACTACATGAACACCTAGGTGTAACTATAGTTACCGAATTTATAACCACCATACTCATTTTTAGCATTACTTGGTACAACAACTCCATGAACACTTAGGTGTAACTCTAGTTACTGAATTTATAACCACCATACTCATCTTTAGCCTTACTTGGTATAACAACTCCACGAACACCTAGTTATAACTCTTGTTACCGAATTTATAATCACCATACTCACCTTTAGCCTTACTTGGCACAACTACTCCATGAACACCTAGTTATAACTCTTGTTACCGAATTTATAATCACCATACTCACCTTTAGCCTTACTTGGCACAACTACTCCATGAACACCTAGTTATAACTCTTATTACCGAATTTATAATCACCATACTCACCTTTAGCCTTACTTGGCACAACTACTACATGAACACCTAGGTAT
>NW_013683706.1:1423-2321 GCF_000517525.1 Limulus polyphemus | reverse complement strand
TGATTCATTGATTCCCCCACATTAAACAACTGGATCGAGTTAAACAACTAGTGTAATACCTACCATTTGATTCATTGATTCGCCTACATTAAACAGCTGGGTAGAGTTAAACAACTAGGGTGATACTTACCACTTGATTCATTGATTCACCCACATTATACAGCTGGGTAGAGTTAAACAACTAGGGTGATAACTACCACTTGATTCATTGATTCACCCACATTAAACAGCTGGGTAGAGTTAAACAACTAGGGTGATATCTACCACTTTATTCATTGATTCCCCCACATTATCAACTGGATCGAGTTAAAGAACTAGTGTAATACCTACCACTTGATTCATTGATTCGCCTACATTAAACAGCCGGGTAGAGTTAAACAACTAGGGTTATACTTACCACTTGATTCATTGATTCACCCACATTATACAGCTGGGTAGAGTTAAACAACTCGGGTGATACTTACCACTTGATTCGTTGATTCACCCACATTATACAGCTGGGTAGGATTAAACAATTAGGGTGATATCTACCACTTGATTCATTGATTCACCCACATTAAACATCTGGGTAGAGTTAAAAAACTAGGGTGATACCAACCACTTGATTCATTGATTCACCCACATTATACAGCTGGGTAGAGTTAAACAACTAGGGTGATACTTACCACTTGATTCATTGATTCACCCACATTATACAGATGTGTAGATTTAAACAACTAGGGTTATACTTAACTCTTGTCTCATTGATTCACCCACATTATACAGCTGGGTAGAGTTAAACAACTTGGGTGATACTTACCACTTGATTCATTGATTCACCCACATTACACAGCTGGGTAGAGTTAAACAACTAGGGTGATACTTACCACTTGATTCATTGATTTACCCACATTAAACA
>NW_013683706.1:0-1080 GCF_000517525.1 Limulus polyphemus | reverse complement strand
CCACTTGATTCATTGATTCACCCACATTATACAGCTGGGTAGAGTTAAACAACTAGGGTGATACTTACCACTTGATTCATTGATTAACCCACATTATACAGCTGGGTAGAGTTAAATAACTAGGGTAATACTTAACACTTGATTCATTGATTCACCCACATTATACAGATGTGTTGATTTAAACAACTAGGGTGATACTTACCACTTGATTCATTGATTCGCCTACATTAAACAGCCGGGTAGAGTTAAACAACTAGGGTGATACTTACCACTTGATTCATTGCTTCACCCACATTATACAGATGTGTTGATTTAAACAAGTAGGGTGATACTTACCACTTGATTCATTGATTCACCCACATTATACAGCTGGGTAGAGTTAAGCAACTAAAGTTATACCTACCACTTGAATCATTGATTCACCCACATTATACAGCTGGGTAGAGTTAAAAACCCTAGGGTGATACTTACCACTTCATTCATTGATTCGCCCACATTATACATATGTCATGATTTAAACAACTAGGGTGAGACTTATCGCTTGATTCAATGTGGGTGAATCAATTATACTGCGTTTAAATCTACCCACACCCTAATTAAGTGGTAAGTATGATTCATTGATTCACCCACATTATACAGCTGTTTAGATTTAAACAACTAGGGTGATAACTACCACTTGATTCATTGATTCACCCACGTTAAACAGCTGGGTAGAGTTAAACAACTAGGGTGATACCTACCACTTGATTCTTTGTTTCGCCCACATTAAACAACTGGATCGACCTAAACAACTAGTGTAATACCTACCACTTGATTCATTGATTCGCCTACATTAAACAGCTGGGTGGATTTAAACAACTAGGGTTATACTTACCACTTGATTCATTGATTCACCCACATTATACAGCTGGGTAGAGTTAAACAACTAGGGTGATACTTACCACTTGATTCATTGATTCACCCACATTATAAAGCTGGGTAGGGTTAAACAATTAGGGTGATATCTACCACCTGATTCATTGATTCACCCACATTATACATGTGTGTAGATTTAAACAACTAGGGTGATACCTACCACTT
>NW_013683705.1:0-1978 GCF_000517525.1 Limulus polyphemus | reverse complement strand
CTAATAACGTGTAGTCGTGGTAGTACAATAGTTTCATTGGGACTTAAATTCAGCTAATTATATTCTTTACCACGTTCACAGTATCCAGGGCTAATAACGTGTAGTCGTGGTAGTACAATAGTTTCATTGGGACTTAAATTCAGCTAATTATATTCTATACCACGTTCACAGTATCCAGGTCTAATAACGTGTGGTCGTGGTAGTACAATAGTTTCATTGGGACTTAAATTCAACTAATTATATTCTATACCACGTTCACAGTATCCAGGTCTAATAACGTGTGGTCGTGGTAGTACAATAGTTTCATTGGATTTCAATTCAGCTGGTTATATTTTATACCACGTTCACAGTATCTAGGACTAATAACTTGTAGTCATTGTGATACAATAGTGTCATTGGATTTCAAATCAGCTGGTTATATTTTATGCCACGTTCACAGTATCTAGGACTAATAACGTGTGGTCATGGTGGTAGAATTATTTAGTCTCATTGAAAATTGTGTCGTATAGGGTAATAGAGATTATAAAAATGAATTATCAGCCTTATGAGTGAGTATTAACATCATTTTATGTATTTTACACTTAAGCCAACATCTAAATTTACCGATGATGTGACGACAAGAATAAAATAACATACACGGGGAAAGTAACACTTACACAAGAACTCGGGTGTTGAGTAACGGAGACATTTTCATTGTACTTATATACGTTATACATTTCTTATTACATTCATCATCATATCTTTATCCTCAAACTTGTCATCTTTTCTCCTTCTTATGTCTGTTGTCATTTCTTCATCATTTCCTGTGCTATCGTGTCTTTTTCCTCAGAAAGACATCAACTAATAACTATAATATGAATTTTTTACTTAAATATCCATATGTTTCTAAACCTTCTATATCTTTATATATATTATCATATTCACATTCTTTGATCTATATTAATGTATCCTCAGTTTCCCAGTTTTTAAGTATCGCTTAAATTTACGGCACAAGACAGACACGTGTGTTTTTATTTTAAGATACCAATAAAAGTTGAAGAGCTGTAATAGGTATGATATTATTTCTTTCCTGAAATTTCTTTATGAATAGACATTCACACATAAAAACATCTTTTCCATAGAAATGCATTAATCACTTTATATAAACTACCCGAGAAAGAGTAAAGTTAGATACATTAACTGGACACTTTATTACGAGATACACCTAACAACGGGGCGGAGTCACCTTTTGCCTGTATAACAGATATGATACAATATGGCATAGAATCCACAAAAGGTGTTTTTATGGCTTTTTCCCATTCGGCAATAAATATTATAAGCAATTCATAGAGGTAAGCTGAAGATATCGATAACGAAAGTGTCTTTCAATTTCTTCCCACAGATCCGGGGATTGTGGTGCCATTTAAGATACCTGAAGTTTCAATCATGTTTCTCGAACCAAGCACACAGGATTTGAGCACAGTGGATAGAAACATAGTTGTCTTGGAAGTAGTTGCCCCCCCCCCCCTCATGCTGCATCGCTGATGCACTTGATCAGAATTGATGCTGATGTAAACCATGGTATTCTTCTGCTTTCTAAAAGGACCAAGGAGTTCAGGGCATGCCAATGAAACATGCCTCAAACCATGAAGCCAACACCACAGGCCTGGACAGTTTGGGCCATACAAGAGGGGTGAGTTATTCTTGTGGCCTTTTTACAAATCTTTCTTCCTCCACCTGTTCAAAAGCGGTTAAATCAAGATTCAGTGGACAACATCCACTTTCGCTGGTCATTAGTATTCCAATGTTTAGATATTTTTTGTTGGCAGCTAACTGTGTTCAATGACTTATAAAATGGTCTTCTACTGACATAGGCCATTTGTTGCAGCATTCTCACAAGGTACAGCTGGAGTTGAGTGTGGATTACTCTACATTGAATAGCTGACACTTGGTGTATTGTTTGATGATGTATCAACTTACCACTCTGTCTATCATTCTC
>NW_013683704.1:0-1978 GCF_000517525.1 Limulus polyphemus | reverse complement strand
AAGTATTTGTTACCAGTCCAAGTAAACCACGAATTATTTTTCATGAGTACGAGTAAACCACGAAGTATTTGTTACGAGTACCAGTAAACCAAGAAGTATTTGCCACTAGTTCAAGTAAATCATGAAGTATTGTAACGAGTCCAAGTGAACCACGAAGTATTTGTCTCGAGTGCAAGTAAACCACGAAGTATTTGTTATGAGTTCCAATAAACCAAGAAGTATTTGTCATGAGTACAAGTAAACCACGAACTATTTGTTACGAGTCCAAGTAAACCACGAATTATTTCTCATGAGTACAAGTAAACCACGAAGTATTTGTCATGAGTTCACGTAAATCATGAAGTATTTGTCACGAGTTCAAGTAATCCACGAAGTATTTGTTACGAGTTCCAGTAAACCAGGAAGTATTTGTCATGAGTACAAGTAAACCATGAAGTATTTGTTACGAGTCCTGTAACAAATACTTCGTGGTTTACTCGTGGCAAATACTTCATGGTTTACTTGGACTCGTAACAAATACTTCGTAGTTTACTTGTACTCATGACAAATAGTTCGTGGTTTACTTAGACTCGTAACAAATAATTCGTGGTTTACTTGGACTGGTAACAAATACTTCATGATTTACTTGAACTCGTAACAAATACATCATGATTTACTTGAACTCGTGACAAATACTTCATGATTTACCTAGACTTGTGACAATTAATTCGTGGTTTCCTTGGACTACTGACAAATACTTCGTGGTTTACTAGTACCAGTAAACCAAGAAGTATTTGCCACTAGTTCAAGTAAATCATGAAGTATTTGTAACGAGTCCAAGTGAACCACGAAGTATTTGTCATGAGTACAAGTAAACCACGAACTATTTGTTACGAGTCCAAATAAACCACGAATTATTTTTCATGAGTACAAGTAAACCTCGAAGTTTTTGTCATGAGTTCAAGTAAATCATGAATTATTTGTCACGAGTTCAAGTAAACCACGAAGTATTTGTTACGAGTTCCAGTAAACCAAGAAGTATTTGTCATGAGTACAAGTAAACCATGAAGTATTTGTTACGAGTCCAATTAAACCACGAAGTATTTATCACGAGTTCAAGTAAACCACGAAGTATTTGTTTCGAGTCCAAGTAAACCACGAAGAATTTGTACACGATTTCAAGTAAATCAGGAAAGATATCATAAGTACAAGTAAACCACGAAGTATTTTTCACGAGTTCAAATAAATCATGAAGTATTTGTCAGGAGTCCAAGTAAACCACGAAGTATTTGTTACGAGTCCAAGTAAATTATGAAGTATTTGTCAAGAATCGAAGTAAACCGAGAAATAATTGTCTCGAGTTCAAGTAAATCATGAAGTATTAGTCACGAGTCTAAGTATACCACGAACTATTTGTTACGAGTCCAAGTAAACCACGAAGCATTTGTTACGAGTCCAAGTAAACCACGAATTATTTGTCATGAGTACAACTAGACTAAGAAGTATTTGTCACGAGTTCAAATAAATCATGAAGTATTTGTAACGAGTTTAAGTAAACCATGAAGTATTTGTTACGAGTTAAAGTAAACCATGAAGTATTTGCCACGAGTGCAAGTAAATCTTGAAGTATTTGTCACGAGTCCCAGTAGACCAAGAAGTATTTGAAACGAGTCGAAGTAAATCAAGAAGTATTTATCACGAATCCAAGTAAACTACGAAGTACTTGTTACGAGTCCAAGTAAACCACGAAGTATTTGTTACAAGTCCAAGTAAATCAGGAAAGATTTATCATAAGTAGAAGTAAACCACGAAGTATTTGTCACGAGTCCAAGTATACCACGAATTATTTGTCATGAGTACGAGTAAACCACGAAGTATTTGTTACGAGTCAAAGGAAACCACGAATTTTTTGCATGAGTTCAAGTAAACTACGAAGTATTTATCACGAGTTCAAGTAAATCATGAAGTATTTGTCACAGTTCAAGTAAACGACGAAATA
>NW_013683703.1:0-1978 GCF_000517525.1 Limulus polyphemus | reverse complement strand
TATTAGAACAAATAGTAGAATACATTTCGATAAAGGCAGATATAAAATATACCCGGATCTCCAATGGGAAAGAATGGTAACCTGGTGTGCTATTTGTTATAATACAGTTTTGCAGGTTACCATTCTTTCCCATTGAGATCCGGGTATATTTTATATCTGCCTTTAACGATATGTATTCTACTATTTGTTATAATACAGTTTTGAAAAAGACCACAAAACGCGGAAAACCTCTTGTAAGAGATATTTTAAAATGTTAGAACATGCGTCTATAATATATATATATATTTATTTATCAGCTACGTTTTGGGCATATGCAAAGCTATGTCAGGCTTAGCTGTTAGAATTACAATATCTCTTAAAACAAAATGACAAAATCTCTTAGAACAAACAGTGTTGAGATATCAATATTGTTTAGAAATGTTGTTGAACATTCAGATTTTGAGTGTATTTACTCTGTACTTATATAATGAATCACGGTGGATATCTTACAGATGGTTAGCACACCCGAATCGCAAGCTACAGGTCGAGAGTTCGAATCCATAGGTTATATTTGTAAATAACCATTTTGTTACTTATCATCATTGAATTGTTCCATAGGTTATATTTGTAAATAACCACTTTGTTATTTATCATCATTGCATTGTTCCATAAATTGTTCCTAAATAACTACTTTGCTACTTATCATCATTAGTTTGTTCCATAGGCTATATTTGTAAATAACCACTTTGTTATTTATCATCATTACATTGTTCCATAGGTTATATTTGTAAATAACTACTTTGTTCGTCGGTTATTTACAAATATAACCTATGGAACAATGTAATGATGATAAGTAGCAAAGTAGTTATTTAGGAACAATTTATGGAACAATGCAATAATTATAAATAACAAAGTGGTTATTTACAAATATAATCTATGGAAAAATGTAATGATGATAATATAATCTATGGAACAATGCAATGATGATAAATAACAAAGTGGTTATTCACAAATATAACCTATGGAACAATGTAATGATGATGACTGACAAAGTATTTATTTACTAATATAATCTATGGAACAATGCAATAATGATAAATAACAAAGTAGTAAATAAATACTTTGTCAGTCATCATCATTACATTGTTCCATAGGTTATATTTGTGAATAACCACTTTGTTAGTATAACTGATACATGAAACCGTCGGTACTTGTTGAAAATCCATAATTAGAGGATTGAAGAAAAACAAGACAATTGTACATTAAACAAATACATCATTTATTCACGACCATGATGTCTTTACTGGCGAAACCATGGTCGCAAATAAATGATGTATTTGTGAAACGTACAACTGTCTCGTTTTTCCTCACTTTGTTAGTCATTATAACATTGTTCCATTAAATAATAAAACAAGCTAACGAGAAGAAAGTAATAGAAATAATCCACGTATTAAGAAAACAGAAAAATGTAAGCCTTGGATTAAATCACGTAATCCCATATATTGAACGAACAATTATGTTTCCTCAAACTCAGAGCGTATCACTTCTAATATGTATAAAGAACGTTTAATTAGTAACAAGTTTTTAAACCCCACGTTAAAAACACGTCATCTACTTGAGATCACTGCTTCAAAGTCGTTGATTAAATAACTTAGGTATTGTGAAACATCTCTAGAATAAGTTCTAATGGCAATATTTTGCTTTTTTTCAAAAGTTTGATGTACTGTGAAACATCTCTAGAATAAGTTCTAATGGCAATATTTTGTTTTTTTTTCAAAAGTTTGATGTACTGTGAAACATCTCTAGAATAAGTTCTAATGGCAATATTTTGTTTTTTTTCAAAAGTTTGATGTACTGTGAAACATCTCTAGAATAAGTTCTAATGGCAATATTTTGTTTTTTTCAAAAGTTTGATGTACTGTGAAACATCTCTAGAGTAAGTTCCAATGGCAATATCTTATGGTTCTTTTTCCAAAGTTTGATTTACACGCATAATAAT
>NW_013683702.1:0-1978 GCF_000517525.1 Limulus polyphemus | reverse complement strand
GTCGGTAAAACTGGTATTACTGCCACTTGAAGAACCTTCTTTCAACACCTAGTTGACACAGCTATAGCGTCGGTAAAGCTGGTATTAATGTCACTTGAAGAACCTTCATTCAGCACGTAGTTGCTCAAGACTAATTTACCTGACATGGACACTGTTTTTAAATAAAAAATACAATGGCTTAAATCATATAATCCCTGAAAGCCATCACACAAAATGGCATTTATTTCAAAACTATATAATTATCTACAAAATTTCCAATGTTTGAAATATTGTTTAAAATTTTAACATTTACTTTTTGATTGAAAAATAATATAATTGTGACATTTTGTTTTATTTCTGTAATTTCAGTCCAGTTATTTCAATGTCTCTATTTTTATTGTCATGTCCCAAGTTGTTACTCGATATTGAAATTGCTACTTTGTTTGTTTGTTATTAAGCATAAATCTGGCCAATGGGCTATCTATGCTCTTCTCACTGCAGTATTGAAACCTGAATTCGAGAGTTGTAAGCTATGAGGCTTACTGCTGAGCCATTAGGATCTTGTATCTTTCTATCATACAACACCAGTCATAATCCTTCTTATCACATGATTGGTCACTTTATTTCCCAACACCTTTATAGCATATCGCTCTACAAATCATCCTTATCAATATGATTGGACAGTTTATTTCCCAACACCTTTACAGCATATCACTCTACAAATCGTCCTTGTCACAGGATTGGTCAGTTTATTTTCAAACATCTTTATTGCATATCGCTCTACAAATCATCCTTGTCACAGGATTGGTCAGTTCACTTCCCAACACCTTTACAGCATATCACTCTACAAGTCGTCCTTGTCACAGGATTGGGCAGTTTATTTTCAAACACCTTTAAAATATGTCCCTCTACAAGTCCTCCTTGTCACATGATTGGCTAATTTATTTCCCAATACCTTTATAACATGTCACACTACAAATCCTCTTTCTCATATGATTGGACAGTTTTCTTTTCCACACCACTTTTCCTGTATGTCACACTATAAACTTTCTGTCGTGTGATTGGTCAGTTAGTTTCCCTGCACAATCTTCACTAGTGTTGAATTATACACCTTTTACTCATATTATTGGTCCATATTATGTTACAATACAAATCCTACTTGTCACGTGATTGTTCCCTTTTCCCCACCAGGAGATTTTCACCTCACAAATAATCTCACACTATAAACCTCCTTATTGCGAGATTGGTCAGTTTTTTACAACCTCTTTAGTGATCATATTATATAAATTTCATCATGTATTACGTCTTTACCTTTCATACTCCTGCTGAAAAAAAAAAAGACCAAATTTTGAATTCAATTGAGTTTTTGAATTTGCTTTTAATTTAGCAATCACAGTAATCAGTGAAGTTACTGGGTGGTGGCTGCAGTCTGTATCATTGTAATGATTAAACACTGAAATTACAGTGAACACGAAACTCTTTCCAAAAACACACATTACACACACACACGTAGAAGTACATAAAAATACGTATATACATGTACACACACTACACACGTAGAAGTATACAAAAATACGTATATACATGTACACACACACACGTAGAAGTATATAAAAATACGTATATACATGTACACACACACTAGAAGTATATAAATATACGTATATACATGTACACACACACATGTAGAAGTATATAAAATACGTATGTACATATATACACACACACACGTAAAGTATATAAAATACGTATATACATGTACACACACACACGTGGAAGTATATAAAATACGTATGTACATGTACACACACACGTAGAAGTACATAAAAATACGTATATACATGTACACACACGTGGAAGTATATAAAATACGTATGTACATGTACACACACACGTAGAAGTACATAAAAATACGTATATACATATACACACACACGTAGAAGTGCATAAAAATACGTATATACATGTACACACACTACACACGTACAAGTATACAAAA
>NW_013683701.1:1519-2583 GCF_000517525.1 Limulus polyphemus | reverse complement strand
CTTTGCTGTAGGACACACTGTAATCATGTGGAAATAACGTGAACCAATACATATAAAACGAAAACCTGGCAAAATATGATTTAACTGTGAGTATCACTAAAAACAATAGATATAAAATCTCGCTTTATCATACGATAAAACTAGAAAAATATTTAAAACATTAATTAGCGTAAAGAACCTGAAAGCGATATAAACAATTGAAGAATTAAATAAGTATAGAAAACTTTCAAAGCGACATGGAAAATGCATTAATAGAGGGTTATATCAAAGAAACGCACATATATAAACGATAAATAACTCAAGAGAATATGCGATTCAAAATTTCCAAAATTAGAAATAAAGAGAATTCTACGTGTTTTGTCTGTCCCGTATGGTTTAGAGTGTTTGCTAGAGCAAACTATCATTTTCTTATAATTAGGGTTTAGCAAACACTCTAAACCATACAGACATCACGTTGTTATTCTTAGCTTACTCTCTTTTAACGTGATATCTCTATCTATCTGTGATGCCCAATTTTCAGTAAAATCTCTTTTTGCGTCGTTTATTTATATAAATATCGAGTTAATGAAAATTGGGCATCACAGATAGATAGAGATATCACGTTAAAAGAGAGTAAGCTAAGAATAACACGCAAAGAAATGAATACGACTAGAAAAATGATTAAAACAGTAATAAACGTGAAAAAAATTGAAGCGATATAGAAATTTCAAAAATTAAAAAAGTATAGAAACTTTTCAAAACGACTTGGAAAATGAACCAACAGTAAGTTAGATGAAGGAAACACACAAAAACGACAAATAACTCAACATGCGATTCAAAATTAGAAAATGAAATGTAATTCTGACAAACACGTAGAACGCACGATTGTTTGCAAAGATAATTAACCTTGTCGCTATTCAATTTTCAACTATTCTACATTCAAGAACAAGAGTTTAGTTATAAAAAATGCGATAATGCAATTCCTAACGTTCTATTACAACCATGCAAAATATGATTTAACTGTGAGTATCACTAAAAACAATAGATATAAAATATCGCTTTATCATACGATAAAACTAGAAAAA
>NW_013683701.1:0-915 GCF_000517525.1 Limulus polyphemus | reverse complement strand
AGCAAACACTCTAAACCATACAGACATCACGTAACTCGATATTTATATAAATAAACGACGCAAAAAGAGATTTTACTGAAAATTGGGCATCACAGATAGATAGAGATATCACGTTATATAGAGTAAGCTAAGAATAACACCAAAAGAAATGAATACGACTAGAAAAATGATTAAAACAGTAATTAACGTAAAGAAAATGGAAGAGATATAAAAATTTCAAAAATTAAATAAGTATAGAAAATTTTCAAAGCGACATGGAAAATGCATTAATAGAGGGTTATATCAAAGAAACGCACATATATATAAACGATAAATAACTCAAGAGAATAAACCATATGCGATTCAAAATTTCCAAAATTAGAAATAAAGAGAATTGACAGACAAAACACGTAGAACAAACCCTAATTATAAGAAAATGATAGTTTGCTCTAGCAAACACTCTAAACCATACAGACATCACGTAACTCGATATTTATATAAATAAACGACGCAAAAAGAGATTTTACTGAAAATTGGGCGTGTTATTCTTAGCTTACTCTCTTGTAACGTGATATCTCTATCTATCTGTGATGCAAAGAAATGAATACGACTAGAAAAATGATTAAAACAGTAATTAACGTAAAGAAAATGGAAGAGATATAAAAATTTCAAAAATTAAAAAAGTATAGAAACTTTTCAAAACGACTTGGAAAATGAACCAACAGTAAGTTAGATGTAGGAAACACACAAAAACGACAAAAAACTCAACATGTGATTAAAAATTAGAAAATGAAAAGTAATTCTGACAAACACGTAGAACGCACGATTGTTTGCAAAGATAATTAACCTTGTCGCTATTGAATTTTCAACTATTCTACATTCAAGAACAAGAGTTTAGTTATAAAAAATGCGATAATGCAATTCCTAACGTTCTAT
>NW_013683700.1:0-1980 GCF_000517525.1 Limulus polyphemus | reverse complement strand
GCATTCTACTTATCTTAATTAATACATCGAGTATTGTAGGTTGGCTAGTATTATCCTTATCTTGATTAATACATCGAGTATTGTAGTTGGATTAACATAAGCAGAATGCTAGCCATCTACGGTACTCGATGTATTAATTAAGATAAAGATAATGCTAGCCAACTAAAATACTCGATGTATTAATTAAGATAAGCAGAATGCTATCCAACTACGGTACTCGATGTATTAATTAAGATAAGCAGAATGCTAGCCAGCTACAATACTCGATGTATTAATTAAGATAAGCAGAATGCTAGCCAACTACAATACTCGATGTATTAATCAAGATAAGCAGAATGCTATCCAACAACGGTACTCGATGTATTAATTAAGATAAAGATAATGCTAGCCAACTACAATACTCGATGTATTAATCAAGATAAGCAGAATGCTATCCAACTACGGTACTCGATGTATTAATTAAGATAAGGATAATACTAGCCAACTACAATACTTGATGTATTAATTAAGATAAGTAGAATGCTAGCCAACTACAATACTCGATATTAATTAAGATAAGTAGAATGCTTGAATACATCGAGTACCGTAGATGGCTAGCATTCTGCTTATGTTAATTAATACATCGAGTACCGTATATGGCAAGCATTCTACTTATCTTAATAAAATGTTTGATGTTTTTCGCTGTCTTTCAAAGTTAACTGGAGCAATCATTTAACGGGGCTAGTCTCGTATTATTTAATTATTTGTTATACTCAAAAAGAATTGAACTTAAAACGTATTTACTCGTGCAATTATCTGCTGAATTAAATTACATTCCGGAGAAATGATACTACATATTTAATTTAAACGATACTCTTTTCTTTTCTTTTTTTTCACTTGGATTCATACACCATCTGCTTTAGCAAGAAGAACGGCGCAGTAATACTCGAAACGAAGCTTCAAGTGCCAAGAATCTCCAACTGTGTCATTAAGACCATTACCCGGGGTTGTCTAGCGGTCTATAACCACGTGCGAACCGTTCAGATTACATTTGTTAAGTAAGCCAACTAATGAGCTCTGAAATCTGATTCAGTTACACAAACACTTATGTTGAACATCCACGAACTGGTCATTATATTCTTATAGTAATCCTTCAAAAACTTTAAGCCCGGACAACTACTTTTATTGAACTCAAGAGAGCTGAAGAAACTGAAAAAAGATATTTGCATATTTACCTAGAGAAACGTGCTTTGTTAGATATCTCACGAAACGAAAATTGAACGAACAACTTCGCCATAACGTTTTTTTTCATTTCTACTGCTTTTATTGTTGCTTATTTTAATGGTTATTTCACTTATAGAAATTATGATATTGTTTAAGAGGGGGGAGGGGTCGTATTCTTAATTGGGGAAAAATATATTTAAAAAAGAAATGAACCAAGGATATGTATTGAATAACGATAGCATGCATAAACTCCCAGTATTACAAAACGTTTGCCTTTATTAAAACAGTTAAGACCTTGTGGTTATCTTGTCAGTGGGCAGATCGAAAGGTCCAAAGTACGAGCCGCGATACGCCTCTGAACGCACTCGGCACTTTCCTTTGTGAATAATGTATCTTCCTAACAGTCATCTAGGCGGCGGGTCTTGCTGAGCACTTGCCCTCCTTCACTTTAACAGTTGTTTTGGGTGGTTATTTTGGGTCTCGTACTTAGTGATAGAGCGCATGTATCGAATAAGGTTCGTTTCAACGATTTAACTAGTATTTATTTAACTCACTAAATCATATGTCGATTTCTTGGATAAGTTGTGGCCCAGTTGTTAACTTAACGAACTCTATAGTTCATGTTCCATTACCGCCAAAAAAACAAAAATCACGCTCCGCACTTTGGGAAGGTGGATACGTTATAAGAGTGACGGTCAAGTTCCACTCTTCGATAATACAGGAGAGGCTCAAAAGTTGATGGTGGATGATATTGACCAGCTGCCTTCTCACTATAAT
>NW_013683699.1:0-1980 GCF_000517525.1 Limulus polyphemus | reverse complement strand
GGATTAAATAGGACCCAATAGCTAGTATCGTTCTATGGCCCACTTTTGACTTCAGTCTACAGTCAATGTGTTAATTAACTCCTATATTTACAACATATCTACATGTGTTTTTTTAAGTCCGAGTGGATTAAATAGGTCGCAATAACTAGTATCTTTCGATGACCCACTGTTGACTTTAGTCAGCAGACAATGTGTTAATTAACTGATATATTTACAACATAGCTACATGTGTTTCATTAAGTCCGAGCGGATTAAATAGGACCCAATAGCTAGTATCGTTCTATGACCCACTCTTGACTTCAGTCTGCGGTCAATGTGTAATCTAACTCCTATATTTACAACATATCTACATGTGTTTTTTTAAGTCCGAGTGGATTAAATAGGTCGCAATAACTAGTATCTTTCGATGACCCACTGTTGACTTTAGTCAGCAGACAATGTGTTAATTAACTGATATATTTACAACATAGCTACATGTGTTTCATTAAGTCCGAGCGGATTAAATAGGACCCAATAGCTAGTATCGTTCTATGACCCACTCTTGACTTCAGTCTGCGGTCAATGTGTAATCTAACTCCTATATTTACAACATATCTACATGTGTTTTTTTAAGTCCGAGTGGATTAAATAGGTTGCAATAACTAGTATCTTTCTATGACCCACTGTTGACTTTAGTCAGCAGCCATTGTGTTTATTAACTCATATATTTACAACATATCTACATGTGTTTCCTTAAGTCCGATTGGATTAAATAGGACTCAATAGCTAGTATCGTTCTATGACCCTCACTTGACTTTATTCAGAAGACAATGTGTTAATTAACTAATATATTTACAACATATCTACATGTGTTTCCTTAAGTCCGAGTGGATTAAATAGGTCCCAATAACTAGAATCGTTCTATGACCCACTGTTGACTTTAGTCTGCAGTCAATGTGTTAAGTAACTCATATATTTACATCATATCTACATGTGTTTCCTTAAGTCTGAATGGATTAAATAGGACCCAATAGCTAATATCGTTCTATGACCCTCACTTGACTTTATTCAGAAGCCAATGTGTTAATTAACTAATATATTTACAACACATCTACATGTGTTTCCTTAAGTCCGAGTGGATTAAATAGGTCCCAATAACTAGAATCGTTCTATGACCCACTGTTGACTTTAGTCTGCAGTCAATGTGTTAAGTAACTCATATATTTACATCATATCTACATTTGTTTCTTTAAGTCTGAATGGATTAAATAGGACCAATTAGCTGGTATCGTACTATGACCCACTCTTCACTTCAGTCTTCACTCAATGTGTTAAGTAACTGGTATATTTACAACATATCTACATGTGTTTCCTTAAGTCCGAGTGGATTAAAAAGGTCCCAATAACTAGAATCGTTCTATGACCTACTGTTGACTTTATTCAGCAGACAATGTGTTAATTAACTCATATATTTACAACATATCTACATGTGTTTCCTCAAGTCCGAGTGGATTAAATAGGACCCAATAGCTAATATCGTTCTATGACTCACTGTTGACTTTAGTCAGCAACCAATGTGTTAATGAACTCATAGATTTACAACATATCTACATGTGTTTTCTTAAGTCCAAGTGGATTAAATAGGACCCAATAGCTAGTATCGTTCTATGACCCTCACTTGACTTTATTCAGAAGCCAATGTGTTAATTAACTAATATATTTACAACATATCTACATGTGTTTCATTAAGTCCGAGTGGATTAAATAGGTCCCAATAACGAGAATCGTTCTATGACCCACTGTTGACTTTAGTCTTCAGTCAATGTGTTAAGTAACTCATATATTTACATCATATCTACATGTGTTTCCTTAAGTCTTAATTGATTAAATAGGACCCATTAGCTGGTATCGTTCTATGACCCTCTCTTGACTTCAGTCTGCACTCAAAGTGTTAAGTAACTGGTATATTTACAACATATCTACATGTGTTTCCTTAAGTCC
>NW_013683698.1:0-1980 GCF_000517525.1 Limulus polyphemus | reverse complement strand
GACCAATTGTTGCCTACTTAATTTGACGTAACGGTTTCTAGTTGTATGCATTTATAACCTTTTTTGGTATGGACTCCTGTTCGGCCATTCGAATATATATATATATATATAAAGTTTTGGGTTTTTAACAGAATCTTTTTTCACACAGTAAGTGTCGTGATCAAAAAAGCTGGACAACCATAAAATGAAAGTCAGAGGAATCACACCATCATCTCATGAACGATGATATTAATCGAAGTTACCAGATCAATCAATATGAGTGTGCTAACTAATACTAATGATGCAGTGTAACTATATTGTTATGAAAACTCAGTCCTAATGATCCAGTGTAACCATATAGTCCAGGAAACTCTGTCCTAATGATCCAGTGTAACTATATAGCTTAGATCACTCAGTTCTAATGATCCAGTGTAACTACATAGTCCAAACACTCATTCCTAATGATCCAGTGTAACTATATAGTCCAGACCACTCAGTTCTAATGATGCATTGTAACTATATAGTCCAGACCACTCAGTTCTAATGATTCAGTGTAACTATATAGTCCAGATCACTCAGTCCTAATGATCCAGTGTAACTATATAGTCCAGACCACTCAGTTCTAATGATGCATTGTAACCATATAGTCCAGGAAACTCAGTCCTAATGATCCAGTTTAACTACATAGTCCAAACACTCATTCCTAATGATCCAGTGTAACTATATAGTCCAGACCACTCAGTCCTAATGATCCAGTGTAACTATATAGTCCAGGAAACTCAGTTCTAATGATGCATTGTAACTATATAGTCCAGACCACTCAGTTCTAATGATCCAGTGTAACTACATAGTCCAAACACTCAGTCCTAAGTATCCAGTGTAAAGTTAATTACGTTGCTCAAGTCAAGTTGTCAATACATAAGAAACTTTATAAAAGTTGGTATTACCGTTCTCATCGCCTGCCTGATTAACTGAAGCTGATTCTATAGTTTAAGATCATCATTGCATAAGTTTGGTTACGAATAGGGAAATATATTAGACTTTGTATAATAATCCTGTTTGTTTAGATGATTTAAACCTGGCACCATTAAACAATTTAATTAAAAGGTAATTAACACGAGAAACTTAAGATAAAAAGAACTTTGTTAAACGCAAGGTTTGATGTATGAACGCAGCTGGGATCCTGACCACCTCATTTTTTATTGGCTAGTTAATTGAAATTATGTACAAAGCTTTTAATTGGATTCCTTTGAAATTAACAGATTATTCAAAGTCTTATTGAAAAATAAAAGCTCGAGGAGAAGTTATACAAAATAATGAAATCATTAACTCGTAATTTTTCGCGCAACTCTTGAAACTATCGGATCCTGTTGTTGTTTTAAAATTAACTTTCCGTACTTTTCCCACTTATATTTGTAGAAAGAACACGCGTTTGTTTATTATTATTAAGCACAAAGCTACAATCTGTGCTGTGGCCCACCGCTATTATCGAAACCTAATTTTTAGCATTATAAGCCCCGAGTGTTACCACTGAGCCACCAGGAGCAAGAACAAGCGTGTAGTCGAATTGTACGCTTTGTCTTGAATGGTTTAATTGTTGTCCTCGTCGAGGGGCTTTAAAATAAAGTTAAATTGATGAAAAAACAGAGCGCTGATCAGTTTTATGTAGTGGTGTTCCATTCCACTGATCGGTTCTGGTGGCGCTACATTCCACTAATTAGTTCTGTGTAGTGGTGCTCCATTACACTGATCGGTTCTGTGTAGTGGTGCTCCATTCCACTGATTAGTTCTGTGTAGTGGTGTTCCATTCCACTGATCAGTTCTGTATAGTGGCGCTCCATTCCACTGATCAGTTCTGTGTAGTGGTGCCACTACACAAAACTAATCAGTGGAATGGAATGTTCCATTCCACTGATTAGTTTTGTGTAGTGGCGCTCCATTCCACTGATTAGTTCTGTGTAGTGGTGTTCCATTCCACTGATTAGTTTTGTGTAGTGGCGC
>NW_013683697.1:0-1981 GCF_000517525.1 Limulus polyphemus | reverse complement strand
ATGATACACAAATCTACCTGGTCTATTGGTACTTATAAAATTATACACAAATCTACATAATCTGTTGGTATTTAGAAAAATGATACACAAATCTACCCAATCTGTTGGAATTTATAGAAATGATACTCAAATCTACCTAATCTGTTGGTATTTATAAAAATGATACACAAATCTACCTAATCTGTTGGTATTTATAAAAATCATACACAAATCTATCTAATCTGTTGGTATTTATAGAAATGATAGACAAATCTACCGAACCTGTAGGTATTTACAGAAATGATAGACAAATCTACCGAACCTGTAGGTATTTACAGAAATGATACACAAATCTACCTAATCTGTTGGTATTTATAGAAATGATACACAAATCTATCTAATCTGTTGGTATTTATAGAAGTGATACACAAATCTACCTAATCTGTTGGTATTGATAGAAATGATACACAAATCTACCTAATCTGTTGGTATTTATAGAAATGATACACAAATCTACAGAACCTGTAGGTATTTACAGAAATGATACACAAATCTACATAATCTGTTGGTATTTATAGAAATGATACACAAATCTATCTAATCTGTTGGTATTTATAGAAGTGATACACAAATCTACCGAACCTGTTGGTATTGATAGAAATGATACACAAATCTACCTAATCTGTTGGTATTTATAGAAATGATACACAAATCCACCTAATCTGTTGGTATTTATAGAAATGATACACAAATCTACATAATCTATTGGTATTTATAGAAATGATACACAAATCTATCTAATCTGTTGGTATTTATAGAAATGATAGACATATCTACCGAACCTGTAAATATTTTCAGAAATGATACACAGATCTACCTAATCTAGTGTATCATTTCTATAAATACTAACAAATTAGGTAGATTTGTGTATGATTTTTATAAATACCAACAGATTAGGTAGATTTGTGTATCATTTCTATAAATACCAACAGATTAGGTTGATTTGTGTATCATTTCTATAAATACCAAAAATCTACCTAATATGTTGGTATTTATAGAAATGATACACAATTCTACCTAATCTGTTGGAATTTATAGAAATGATACACAATTCTACCTAATCTGTTGGAATTTATAGAAATGATACACAATTCTATGTAATCTGTTGGTATTTATAGAAATGATACACAGATCTACCTAATCTATTGGTATTTATAGAAATGATACACAAATCTACATAATCTGTTGGTATTTATAGAAATGATACACAAATGAAATGATACACATATCCACCTAATCTGTTGGTATTTATAGAAATGATACACAAATCTACCTAATATGTTGGTGTTTATAAAAATCATACACAAATCTACCTAATATGTTGGTGTTTATAAAAATCATACACAAATCTACCTAATCTGTTGGTATTTATTGAAATGATACACAAATCTACCTGGTCTATTGGTACTTATAAAATTATACACAAATCTACATAATCTGTTGGTATTTAGAAAAATGATACATAAATCTACCCAATCTGTTTGAATTTATAGAAATGATACACAAATCTACCTAATCTGTTGGTATTTATAAAAATGATACACAAATCTACCTAATCTGTTGGTATTTATAAAAATCATACACAAATCTATCTAATCTGTTGGTATTTATAGAAATGATAGACAAATCTACCGAACCTGTAGGTATTTACAGAAAGGAAACACAAATCTACCTAATCTGTTGGTATTTATAGAAATGATACACAAATCTATCTAATCTGTTGGTATTTATAGAAGTGATACACAAATCTACCTAATCTGTTGGTATTGATAGAAATGATACACAAATCTACCTAATCTGTTGGTATTTATAGAAATGATACACAAATCTACATAATCTGTTGGTATTTATAGAAATGATACACAAATCTATCTAATCTGTTGGTATTTATAGAAATGATAGACATATCTACCGAACCTGTAAATATTTTCAGAAATGATAC
>NW_013683696.1:0-1981 GCF_000517525.1 Limulus polyphemus | reverse complement strand
ATTTTTCCCATTCAATTTAAATCCGGTTAAGTTAAAAAGAAAGAAAATATTTTCGTTTCTTGGTGATTCTTTCTCGAATTTAAAAGCGAAACTAAAAAAAGAAAACACGAAAAATACAAAATAATCATTTTATCTGCTTTCAAAGTCATACAAAATCATTAGAATAAAAAAGATTGAAAGTATTTAACGTGTTAAATACACTGCTGTATTGTATACATTTTCATAATATTTTAAAGATAAAGAACTTATAGAAAGAAACTTCACCTAGTGTGGACTGTATGCTTTCACATATGTCTTCTCGTCCCATCTGACCTAAACAGGAGACCAGAAGGTCCACACAGTAACGGGTTCTACCGTTACTCCTCAACCAATCACGAATCATAGCCAGACTAGGGTTAACTTCATCTTGAAATGTGGTGGTTTCTCGTTCGTTATAACCTGAAAACCATATATTATCTTAACTAACGCCACCTATTACCTTATCAAGTAATTTTGACGATTTTGAAGAGATATTTGATATCAAAGTAGAATATCGTTGATTGAAACTTGCTTTCAAATATCTAAATACTAGTTCAGATTAAAGAATGGTTTGAAACTAGTTGTCAGTCTGAAACGGTTTTTAAACATTTGAAACTAGCTGTCAGTCTGAAACGGTTTTTAAACATTTGAAACTAGTTGTCAGTCTGAAACGGTTTTTAAACATTTTTAGAGTTTAAACGTTTGAAACCAATCCTCAATTTGAACTAGACTTTAAATATTTCAAAAAAATCCTCCATATGAAGTAGCCTATAAACGTTTGTAACCAATCGTCAGTCTGAAAAGGTTTTTAAACATTTGAAACTAGCTGTCAGTCTGAAACGGTTTTTAAACATTTTTTCAGATAGGATTGGTTTAAATGTTTAAATTCTAGTTCAAATTGAGGGTTGGTTTCAAACGTTTAAAATGTAGTTCATATAGGATTGGTTTAAATGTTTAAATTCTAGTTAATATTGAGGATTGGTTTCAAACGTTTAAACTCTAGTTCAGATAGGATTGGTTTAAATGTTTAAATTCTAGTTCAAATTGAGGGTTGGTTTCAAACGTTTAAAATGTAGTTCATATAGGATTGGTTTAAATGTTAAAATTCTAGTTAATATTGAGGATTGGTTTCAAACGTTTAAACTCTAGTTCAGATAGGATTGGTTTAAATGTTTAAATTCTAGTTCAAATTGAGGGTTGGTTTAAAACGTTTAAAATGTAGTTCATATAGGATTGGTTTAAATGTTTAAATTCTAGATCATATTGAGGATTGGTTTCAAACGTTTAAAATCTAGTTCAGATAAGATTGGTTTCGAATGTTTAAAGTTGAGTTCAATTGAGGACTGGTTTAAATATTTAAAGTCGAGTTCAAATTAAGGATTGGTTTCAAATGTTTAAAGTCTAGTTCGATTGAGGATTGGTTTCAAATGTTTAAAGTCTAGTTCGATTGAGGATTGGTTTCAAATGTTTAAAAACTGGTTCAAAATGACGATTGGTTTTAAACGTTTAAAGGCTCGTTCAAAATGGGGATTGGTTTCGAATGTATAAAAATTGGTTTAGATTGAGAATAGTTTAATAGTTTAATTAAATAACTTATACGATTCAAGATCGATTTTTCGACCTCTTTTGGCGTAAAAGTCAAAGCAACATTGTTGTTTGACATTCTAGCTTGGTTTTGTATTAAGTTAATTTTATTTTTTTGTTGAGTAAAACAACTTCTTTCTGGGAGGTGTGTGAGAGATTAAAGGTGATTTGATATATGATGTCTTTAAAAATAAAGTCAGAAAAATGTATGTTACCTTTTTTTTCAAAGAAACAAAACGGGAATATGTTAATTTAGATAAACTTTTTTTTGTTTTTTAAATGTTTTCTAATTATATTCAATAATTTATTAGAAGTATTTTTTAGTAGCAGCCATCACACACACATAATATTATAATCAGAATACACAATGCTATTCTAG
>NW_013683695.1:0-1981 GCF_000517525.1 Limulus polyphemus | reverse complement strand
AGTAGTTGATGAATGTTTTGAATGCTGTAATCGGGGCCCACCACAAAATTTTAGGGGTGTAAAAATTTAGAAAAACATTTTAACAAGCAAAGAGACAAGGGAAATTTATGGTGAAAGTTTGTGTTTAGAACTTATATTAATATCACATCAAATATCAGAAAATCCAACTCTATATAAGGTGTTATTTTATGTGTGTGTTCCGCAATGGGACAAGAGAGATTAAACAGTCAAACAATTTCTATAGAAGATGAAAGGGCCATAGAAATTAAAATTGACAAATTAAGGAGAAGTTTTGGCATCTTTAAAGCTCGTAAGTTTTCGTTTTCTAAAGACCACTAATCATTTTTGTTTTGTTATACGAATTTTCCTATCATATATCATTTTTGTACTCCATATTCTGGACTTAAAAAATTATTTAAAGTACAGAAAAATAATAAACATTTTAAAAAAGGATGCAATTTTTTTTTATTTTCACACACCTTAAATTTTCAAATGTTAGCTGGCAGTAAACGGAACAAACCGTCAGAAGTCTGATATTAGAGAAATTAGTTTCGACACAATCGTGCATCCTCTTCTTCAGAAGACAACGTGAGACTGAAGAGGATGCACGATTGTGTCGAAACTAATTTCTCTTCTAAATTTCTTCTGACGGTTTGTTCCGTTTACTGTGGTTTTTCACTGATAGATCAATTCCCCGTCTAAAAATATGTTTGACTTTAGACCTATCTGTGCTAGCTATCAACACTATTAAAGTGACATGCATCAAGAAAGGTAGCTACTTAACACCACTTCACTCTTCGGCACTTTTGTCAGACCAAATATCGGGGTTTGACTGTCACTACTATAATGCACCTACAAGCAGTTGTGTTCTGACTATGATAAAGTAGAAGATTTATGCTATCAGGTATATTTTATTGACATTTATTGAGATTATTTTGTATAGGTAACACAGTATATGAATTGTAGAATAACCCAAATCTCTTAAGCTAGCCAAACTTTGCAATATTTTCTTTTTCCTTAGTGTACTAATCTACGAATTGCAGTTAATTTTTGGTTGTGATCCACATATCTTTTGATCAGTAATTATTAACTCCCCATTCAGTCCTACCTAACCAGTGTTCCTATATCTGTCCGTATAAGAAAATAAAAGAAAACCCATTTTGTAAATAATTTTTATTTGATTTCGGTTTCTACCAACAGTTAAATACACAGTGTTGCTTAGTCATTACTAACTTGTATATATATAATTCAATGTTGTCTTGCTGCTTTTCCAAAAACTGAAAAATGTATAGGTTAGTTTAGACAGACTAAATAAGTTGAGATCCAGGTTGATGCTTAGAGCCAAATACAAATTAACACAACACGGTACAGTTCTCTGATCAATTACTTCATTTTCAACTTGTTCATGACAGGTGCTACTACACTGCCTATACTTGCTCTCAAATTATGAAACAATTATACACAAGTTCTTTTTTTGTCAACTGAGAAACTTGTAAGAGAGGCGTTTTACTTTCACAAATATTATAGAAAATATAAGCAAACAATATAAAATAATTTAATATTGCCGATTTAAGTGCAAAAATAATATGTCTGATTAAATCTCATGCAAATCATCACGTGTGTCACAAAAATATTCTTAACGATACGTACAGGACTCAATACTGGTGGAAGTAAACTACATTTCCTTATACGTGTGCAAATATTAAAGCTTTGGTAGAATAAGACCACCACCAGCCAGTCTGTAAGCAAACTTTTTATTTTTTTGATAAACAATTATTATAGCTAAATTATGATTAATATCTTTCAATTTATTCTATGTGCCAAACATCAGAGGACCCGATATGTCAGCTTATGTATCTTGTGTTGAACATCAGAGGACCCAGTATGTCAACTTATGTATCTTGTGTTGAACATCAGAGATCCTGTATGTCAACTTATGTATCTTGTGTTGAACATCAGAGGACCCAGTATGTCAGTTTAT
>NW_013683694.1:2000-2982 GCF_000517525.1 Limulus polyphemus | reverse complement strand
AATCAGTAACCATAAACTTCACTGCTGTACACACACGCTATCAGAAAAGCAAATAAAAGAGTAACACAAAACGACCACAAAAGTCGCATAAATGATAATAGAAGGCTAGAATTTTGCATGTAAATACGCAAGTATGCAAAGAACGTTCTTGAAAATATTCCGAGAAGATTAGTCCAAATGGAACGAAGTACTGGTACAAAACGCATATCGTTCCATAACTCCCTTAAAACAAAGAGTAGGAAGGTAAAACTCTGCATATTACTACGTAACGTTAAAGTTTACCGAAAGACCAAATTTGGTGAAGAATCATCAATTTAAAACCCTCTGGGAACAAGAAATCGAGAAATAATCAGTAACCATAAACTTCACTGCTGTACACACACGCTATCAGAAAAGCAAATAAATGAGTAACACAAAACGACCACAAAAGTCGCAAAAATGATAAAAGAAGGCTAAAATTTTGCATGTAAATACGCAAGTATGCAACGAACGTTCCTGAAAAGATTTCGAGAAGATTCGTCCAATTGGAACGAAGTACTGGTACAAAACGCATATCGTTCCATAACTCCCTTAAAACAAAGAGTAAAAAGGTAAAACTCTGCATATAACTACGCAACGTTACAGTGTACCGACAGACCAAACTTGGTGAAGAATCATCAATTTAGGACCCTCTGGGAACAAGAAATCGAGAAATAATCAGTAACCATAAACTTCACTGCTGTACACACACGCTTTCAGAAAAGCAAATAAAAGAGTAACACAAAACAACCACAAAAGTCGCAAAAATGATAACAGAAGGCTAGAATTTTGCATGTAAATACGCAAGTATGCAACGAACGTTCTTGAAAACATTTCGAGAAGATTCGTCCAAATGGAACGAAGTACTGGTACAAAATGCAAAACGTTCCATAACACCCTTAAAACAAAGAGTAGGAAGGTAAAACTCTGCATATAACTACGCAACGTTACAGTGTACCGACAG
>NW_013683694.1:0-1000 GCF_000517525.1 Limulus polyphemus | reverse complement strand
CTGCATATTACTACGCAACGTTAAAGTATACCTACATACCAAATTTGGTGAAGAATCATCAAATTAGGACCCTCTGGTAACATGAAATCGAAAAACAATCAGTAACCAAAAGCTTCACTGCAGTACACATACGCTTTCAGAAAAGCCAATGATTCGTTTTATTTTACTCTTTCATTTTTGCGACTTTTGTCTTGCGTATTTACATGCAAAATTCTTGCCTTCTATTAGGACGGATCATCTCCAAATTTTGTATGAACGTTCGTTGCATAAAATGGAACGACGTATTTTGGTTACTGATTATTTCTCGATTTCTTGTTCCCAGAGGGTCCTAAATTGATGATTCTTCACCAAATTTGGTATGTAGGTACACTTTAACGTTGCGTCGTTATATTCAGAGTTTTACCTTCCTACTCTTTGTTTTAAAGGAGTTATGGAACGTTTTGCGTTTTGTACAGAAGGCTAGAATTTTGCATGTAAATACGCAAGTATGCAACGAACGTTCTTGAAAACATTTCGAGAAGATCCGTCCAAATGGAACGAAGTACTGGTACAAAAAGCAAAACGTTCCATAACACCCTTAAAACAAAGAGTAGGAAGGTAAAACTCTGCATATAACTACGCAACGTTACAGTGTACCGACAGACCAAATTTGGTGAAGAATCATCAATTTAGGACCCTCTGGGAACAAGAAATCGAGAAATAATCAGTAACCATAAACTTCACTGCTGTACACACAAGCTTTCAGAAAAGCAAATAAAAGAGTAACACAAAACGACCACAAAAGTCGCAAAAATGATAATAGAAGGCTAGAATTTTGCATGTAAATACGCAAGTATGCAACGAACGTTATTGAAAACATTTCGAGAAGATCCGTCCAAATGGAACGAAGTACTGGTACAAAAAGCAAAACGTTCCATAACACCCTTAAAACAAAGAGTAGGAAGGAAAAACTCTGCATATAACTACGCAACGTTACAGTGTACCGACAGACCAAATTTGG
>NW_013683693.1:0-1982 GCF_000517525.1 Limulus polyphemus | reverse complement strand
ACTATATATATATAATAACTCCTTTCTTACTGACACCCGTCAGTAATACTCTCCACGTTATTTCAATAACTGTATATATAATAACCCTCTTTTTTCTGAGACTCACTTTCATAAAAATAATTTCTCTTACCTTCTGTGTTCGGATCACTTTTTATGATGGTCAGGTAAATACCCACTGCTGCGGTTATAACCATAAAAGCAGTGAAACATAAAGCCAACTTTTTTTTCATCCTTCAAGATCGTCAGCTTTAGTAGAGACCGAAAAATAATATAATTTTAGTGACGCAAATTGCACAAACAGTTATTATATCAATTATTACATCTTCACAACTAGCTCTAGACGTAACCATAACGACTACATCTTTGTATCTAAGTGTAGGTTAACTACAGTGATTAGATGCAGTTCCACAAGATGTTTTTTTCTGGCTAAAAGATTTAATAAAATAGCAATAAAAATGAATTTAAAATTATATGACATTATGTCTCTCTCTCTCTCAGCCCAACTTTGAGTTTCAATGCTAGAATTATAACTTGTGGTACTAAGAGTTAAGTTCCTGTGGAGGGCTCAAAATAGGTAGCCCATTGTTAATCTTTGCGCTTATCAATAATATATACATCAAATTCTAAACGCAATTTCACTACTCAGTGTTTAAAACTGTTAAAAACAAACAATCTCGGTTATATTCAAGTTAACACATCAATGACATTGTTTAAAATATATTACTGTAATTGGATAAATTTGAACCATTTAAAGTACGTTTTTAAACATACAGTCACAGCTCCTTGAGTGTTTTGTAGTTAAACTATATTAAAACGAAAGGAACAACCGAATTCAGTGTCTACGTCATTGAAATATTTCCTGCCCGAACTATTGCAGTCAACAGATCTCAGATGTGTTGTAAAACGGAATCTGGAACGTAAAATTTATTTTAGCCATCATTGACACTTAGGTCAGTTTGTGAAGGCAAATTAATTTTAGCCATCATTGACCCTTCGGTCATTCTCTAAAGACGATGTCGAAGTTACTTAAGATACAGTAACGTTGAGATACTGTCTCCTTCTTGTCAGTTACTGTTACACACTCACACACACATACTTAGATCTCTAGAAAGATGTTGATGAAAACAATAAATGATCAGTTAGATTTGCAAGAATACATCGAGTTACCTGAGAAACTTCTGTGTTTTGCAAGATAATTTTTTAAAAATTAAAATCCTACGACAGGAGTGAAAGTTGACAATCTAAATTTCAGCCCTTAAACAACTAATCTTTCGAGAAGGTTTTAGTAACTGCAGGCAAGACACTTAGATAGCAGCGAAACGTTATGTCCTGTTTCGTAGTCTTCGATGACTCAGGCCATGTACCATCACCCAGTCACATGTAGTTGTTAGATTCACCACCTGTGACACCGAAAACAACCTAGCACTGCTTGTGCTAAGTTGCCTAACATTCAATCCCAAAATAATATCACTAATCATGCAGCTGGATCTTTCCATATAGATGTTCCAAACAGCTGTCAGTTCCATTTGTCGTCCGAAGCACTGATAGGATTGTTGAAGACACAAAAATAGTAAATTTCAAGTGAGTTGAGATATTTCTATTTTTTAATAATGATACTGTATTAAATAAAGTTTCTTACACACATTAAACAACAAGACTTTTCGACAAATAGGAGAATTACAATAATTTTGTTTTTGTTAACATAAACATTTAGAAAATTATAACTGTTTAGAAGCTTATATAAAAGTTGTTAACAGATGGCGTTGAATTGTTATTTGTAATAAGTTATCAATTTATTTTAAGATTAACATAAAATAAACAAAACTGTAAAGACAATGTAATATTAAGAACTAAACGTTTCCCTCCATTTTTCGAGATTAATTTTTCTTTCCAAATTGGTAATTTGTATAATATCACTTTTCAAATAATGTCTGCAAGACTATTTCTATTGACATATCTTCAACGATAAAATTTTGTTTGTC
>NW_013683692.1:0-1983 GCF_000517525.1 Limulus polyphemus | reverse complement strand
TTGTTGTTAAGAATGTTCCACCTTTCAAGTGGCTGTGAGGGTAATTGTTGTTAAGAATGTTCCACCTTTCAAGTAGCCGTGAGGGTAACCGTTGTTAAGAATGTTCCACCTTTCAAATGGCTGTGAGGGTAACGGTTGTGAAGAATGTTCCACCTTTCAAGTGGCTGTGAGGGTAATCATTGTTAAGAATGTTCCACCTTTCAAATGGCTGTGAGGGTAATCGTTGTTAGGAATGTTCACCTTTCAAATGGCTGTGAGGGTAACAGTTGTTAAGGGTGAGAAAGCTTGTTTGCTTTTTGTTAAACACAAAGTTATATAATGGGCTATCTTTGCTCTGCCCACTAAAGGTATTGAAACCCAATATTTAGCATTACAAGCCCTAAGACTTAGCACTGCGAGGCAGATGATAATATACATATCCTCCAATTTTACCAACAACTTCCCGATTCTTTAGTCTAAGACCATCTTTCACTGTTTTACATAATTGTGAAGTTCTTAAGAACAAAATAAGGAAATTTGAATTTGTATTCTCTTAACTTCATTAAATCTAATTTTTGAACTTCAGTTTACTAAAAAATAATCACAATATTTTGTTGCATTAGGAATAATGGGTTATCTGTGCTCTGCCCACCATGGGTATCCAAAAACCCGGTTTATAGTATTGTAAGCCCCAAGACATATCGCTGTGCCACTAGGGGGCAATTTTTTTAATAAAATAATTATGTACTAAAATGTGTTTGGTTTACTGGCAGTACTGTTGCCAGTGGATTATGTTAGGAATATTCACAAACATGAGAATATATTAAGGAAAATAAAGAATCCTATAGAAATTAGCAAGTGGAGAGGTAAAAAAAAAGTCAATCTCAATTTAAAGAATTTGCAATCTTAACATCACAATACTGACAAAGTTTAGCAACTTAGATTTTAAAGCTTGTTGAAAACAATTAAAATAATAAAACATTGTCAGTTTTGTAAGTTACTTGCACAAGGCGAAACAAAAAATTTGAATAAACTGAAATTTCCAAAGTACCTGCAACAACAGGACATTATAACTATTTCCAAGAACAGTAGCAAACCGTACGTCATTCAAATCATACTTATGTAGTAGCACTTCTACCATATTTAATATATAATTCATTATATTTGTCACGACATTATCTACTACATAACTAGATTAGGAATTTAGTGTTAAAGATATAATAGGCCTAACTACTTCTACCATATTTGATATATAATTCATTATATTTGTCACATTATGTTAGGCCTATTATATCTTTAACACTAAATTCCTAATCTAATCACTTAGGTATTTTTAAGAATTAAAATAGAGTATAATAACAGTATTTCAAGCACACTATATTTGTCATTTCCATTGATGACAACATATTTTGTTCTTTGGGCCAGCTGAGATATGATTTATAGAAGACATTTGTTACAACAACAACAACTGTTGTGGTGTGAATGTCTCGCAGAAGCTGGTATACGAACTACACCATGATTCATCAACTTCTGAAAATTGTTACATATACGATTTATTTTCATGGACATTTTATACTCTTTTTACATCAACATACAAAAATAAATTTGTTTCTTTTTGGACAATGAAGGATAATATCATTTTTAGAAATTTCAGCCAACTAGTATCAGTGACGCAGTTACCATTACTAGGCCCGACGACAGTAACTGTGTTCTCAAAACTACTCAGCTCAAATGTTTAATTATGATTTTGTCTTTCAGTGTGCTAAAAAAATTTGTTTTTTCTCCTAGCATAAACAGACTTTATTAAAAAAAACCAGCAAACAGAACTTGTAAAAATAAAAATACCTTAGAGTGAAGGGCATGTATCCAAACTTCTTTTCGACTTCACTGAAGAATACTGAAAAATTAAACAAAGATCTGTTAGCCAAGAACAATAAAGGAACATAAGTATGTCCAATAAGTACTGAAACTAGAGACAGAATGGAATACATTTGAAGGGCAAAA
>NW_013683691.1:0-1984 GCF_000517525.1 Limulus polyphemus | reverse complement strand
CAATCAGCGCAACACCTTGTTTTAACATGCAAGGCAATCAGCGCAACACCTTGTTTTAACATGCAAGGCAATCAGCTCAACACCTTGTTTTAACATGTATGGTAATCCGAGTAACACCTTGTTTTAACATGTATGGTAATCCGAGTAACACCTTGTTTTAACTATGTATGGTAATCCGAGTAACAACTTGTTTAACATGTATGGTAATCAGAGTAACAACTTGTTTAACATGTATGGTAATCAGATTAAAACAACTTGTTTTAACATGTATGGTAATCAGAGTAACAACTTGTTTTAACATGTATGGTAATCAGAGGCACAAATTACCATACGTGTTAAAACAAGGAGAGTAACACCTTGTTTTAACATGCATGGTAATCAGAGTAACACCTTGTTTTAACATGCATGGTAATAAGAGTAGCACCTTGTTTTAACATGCATGGTAATAAGAGTAACACCTTGTTTTAACATGTATGGTAATCAATGTAACATCTTGAAGTAAATTTTAAAAAGAAATAAATAAACCAGAAACATTTTAATATTAAGTAGTACAACCATCAAAGTAAGAGATAAAAGAAAGACAGAAATCCAACACATTAACTATACTTTAACACTGTTATCTGCACTTTTTCTACTGCAAGGAATTGAACCCTGATAACTAATAAAACAAGCCAAACTTTATGCAGTTAAAAAAATTGTGTGTAAAACTGTTAAAGTATGAGAAAGTGAAAAACAAGAACACATAATAAAATATGTACAAGGATATAATAAATAAGCAAAAATATTTAGATAGAAAAATATGCAAAAATTGTAACTCAAAGTTTTTTCAACTTACCTGAGTGACCGATGGTAACGGCGATTCTCCTTTAGAAGTCTTCGGGCCGTTGGGCTTAGCTTTGTCTGGAAAACATGCTGCATGCATAGAGATGGTCATACCAAACCAAGCTTACTTTTAACATATGAAAGGATGGATGGTTGTTCTGTATTAATTAAATACTTCTGCTAGCCTGTGTTACATGGAAAGTTAGAACACAAGCACTACAAGGTAACTTAGAACACAAGAACTACCAGGTAACTTAGAACACAAGCACTACAAGGTAACTTAGAACACAAGCACTACAAGGTAAGTTAGAACACAAGCACTACAAGGTAACTTAGAACACAAGCACTACAAGGTAAGTTAGAACACAAGCACTACAAGGCAAGTTAGAACACAAGCACTACAAGGTAAGGTAGAACACAAGCACTACAAGGTAAGGTAGAACACAAGCACTACAAGGTAAGGTAGAACACAAGCACTACAAGGTAACTTAGAACACAAGCACTACAAGGTAACTTAGAACACAAGCACTACAAGGTAAGGTAGAACACAAGCACTACAAGGTAAGGTAGAACACAAGCACTACAAGGTATTATAATTGTGTTAAATAACACTTTCATTACTAAGGATGTAATAATACAAATATTGATCAGAAAGGTAGTTCTAATATTAACTATTCATATGTTTTACTAATCTTCTAACAGTAGCTGTAAATTGGACAAGCTGTGCTACAGGAAGGAGGATAAAATAATCTATTTCACAAATCGTTACCATAAGTCAAAATGCTAGACTTCTGTTCTTTATTCTACTTCTGTATTTCTCTAAATCTTCATTTGATTTTCAGTATGTTAGATTTTCTTTAAATATATTTAGTGCTTTGTTCATATCAGCCTTGTTTAATATTTTTAGGTTTTTTTAAAATATAATTCAATTAAATATAACAATCATTAAATAAGACTGCTGATAAGTCTTTTACTGTAATTCTGTGTAAAAAAACATAAAAAATATATAAATCTTACCAGAACATGCTGGGATTTTAATTCCCTGAGATCAATATCACGAAAGAAATCAAGACAGGATATCTATATAACACAAAAAACTAAATTAGAATGAATAAATTCATAGCCCTTTCTCTAAACATTACCTTATCTGGACTGATGCAAT
>NW_013683690.1:0-1984 GCF_000517525.1 Limulus polyphemus | reverse complement strand
AAGGACGGCTAGCTCAGATAGCCCTAGTGTAGCTTTGCGCGAAATTCACAAACAAACATAAGATATTGTTCTGAAATTAAAAACTGATCTCACCTTCCCCCACTTTTAGTGTCTAGAGTTTTTACAATTCAGTATTCAAAACTATTTTCAGATACAATTTCATCCAATAAAATTAAAAATTAAAACATCTTCCATCCATTTAAGATAGGCTATCTTTAAAAGATTAACAAAAACATATATACATTTATTACCTGTAAATGGGCACAGAGAATTGCCAGAGAACATAATTTTTCAGTGTGTAATATCACAGACACGAGTAGCATACTAAAGCTTTATACTGCCACGTGCTAACGATGAAGCGTCATCACTTAGTACACCTTTTCGATAAGGGTTACTAGGTGCTTCAAGATATCTACCACGGTATTCTCTTATTAAAATTTAAGTTCAATCTGTAAGATTTTCAAGAAGGAAACATCTATTGGACAGTCCAATATCTTGGAGTTATTTTGCTGTTACCATAACTTCAAGAAAGCGAATATATAGAAGACAGTTCATAGGTTATCTTCCTTTTAATAGGTATATATATTAATCTGGGTTTAACTTTCAATCTTCTTGTTTGTTAGTCTCTGGTGTAGGTTATATATTTTTCGACGCTGTATTTTTTTTCCAACAAGGCTTGGCTCCAATTAACTTAGTGGTTATTAACATTCTTATTACATATAGCCGTTACGCTTGCGCTTTGTACGATTACGATTTGTAAGCTTCTGATATGGCAATTTTCGTGCACACAAACGACAAGTGATAAGGATGGGCTAGGATAACAGTGAATTTTGAGCACCGTGTCTAACTAAGTCTGGATCTACTACATGGGCTCGTCGACGTAGTTGGCACGCTACAACGGTGGGCCCGTTTTTGGAGGCGAATAACTCATAATAGTCCTACATCATTCAAAGAAGAAAAAATAAAAAAAAAGTTTTGTTTTAAGAAAGATCCCACTTGTAGCTCAATCTGCTTATATCTATATATATCATAATATCTAATGTTGAGTTTTATACATATATTAATGAATATCTGATACTATATTAAGTTTTTGAAAGAGTAACCTGGTTTTATTGTAGTTGTAGAGAGATTTTTCAACCTTGTTGTTGCTTTACTTTTGTACATACTCAAACTATTTTGTAGAAAGTAGGCCTTACGTAAATGTTCTCTGTAGAAAGTAGGCCTTACGTAAATGTTCTCTTTAATATTTATGAGACTCGGATGGCTCAGCTTTAATTCTTAAGACCTCTAATACTATAAACCGAGTTTCGATACCCGAGATGGGTCCAGAACAGTTCGTGATGCTCTTTAGGATATTTTTACTTTTTTCTGTGTTTTGCTATTTACACTCTTTCACGCACGTTTTGTTTGCTCAGAGGTTTATCAGTTGATTAGCTCTCAAAAATATAACAGCGTGAAAAACGAGTATAATCCCATTAACGAAAATGGAATTAAAAAAGCTTTTTTGTTCGTCTTTGTAATCCGATTATAGAAACGTCTTTGATTTTATTTCTTCAACACAGTTCACACACACATAAATATTGATTCAGTATAACATTTATTGTTCTGTATAATATATATTAATCACACCTTTCGATAGCATTAGTTATTGTGGTATCGTAGGAATTTCGCGAGCTATTTCCACGTTATGGTTGAACTTGGCCTCACATATCTTTTGGATCACTAAAAGATGATTGGTGTGTTAGTTCAGATTTTTTTGTTTTAAACCAACACTAAACTATGAGAATTAGGCATGTTTTTTTTATGAAACTCCAACACCAACACACAAACAGATCTAACTGACTAACGTAAAATTTATGTAGAATTATACATTTCAATCTGTATTATTTAGATATCCACAATGTTCAATAACTTATACCGCAAAAAACAACAACAACAACAAAAAAAAAACGAAGTTCTGTAGACCTGCCATTGAAATCTACCA
>NW_013683689.1:0-1985 GCF_000517525.1 Limulus polyphemus | reverse complement strand
ACTTGTCCAGGAGCTGGAACGACGGGACCTGGAGCGGGACCGACTTGTCCATGAGGTGGAGCAGGACCGACTTGGCCAGGAGCTGGAATGATGGGGCCTGGAGAGGGACCGACTTGGCTAGGAGCTGGAACGACGAGACCTGGAGCAGGACCGACTTGGCCAGGAACTGGAACGACGGGACCTGGAGCAGGACCGACTTGGCCAGGAGCTGGAACGACGGAACCTGGAGCAGGACCGACTTGGCCAGGAGATGGAACGACGGCACCTGGAGCGGGACCGGCAGCACTAGGAGCTGGAACGACGACACCTGGAGTGGGACCGGCAACACCAGGAGCTGGAACGACGACACCAGGAGTGGGACCGACAACGCCAGGAGCTGGAACAAGGGGGCCTGGAGCGGGACCGACTTGTCCAGGAGCTGGAATAACTGAACCAGGTTTAGCTTCAGAAGTGGTCGGGACTAAAATATTTGCTGTATCTGGAGAAGGGGCTGGGTATCTACAAGGAATTGGAGAATCACCTGTGCCATCTGAGTTACACTCAGGTGGGATTGTACCTGATGGAGAACTGGTAAGATTAGGACTAAGAGGACCAGAGCCAGGATGTGGTTTAAAAGGAAGTGGAATTGGACGAAGGCCAGAAGTAGGTGTTGTAGGTCGAGTAATAGGACTGGTAGTTGGTAATGATCCAGGATTTTGTTTTCCAAAGTTTTCATTCACGTATAAATACTTATGAGACGTACTACATTGCACAGCCAGATGAGCATGAGTACATACCAAACCACGTTGGTCAAAAACAGTTTGATTTGGGCAAACAAAACTGTATCGAAGATACCGCATGACGTTTCCAGCAGCATCGGTGACTGGTTTACAAACATGGTAGATTTTGCATTGATTCTTTATATCGGCATAGAAACCATAGGGTCTCCCAAAACAAGAGAAAGTAATGTCGATAGGATAAATGAGAAGGCTGGCCCATGATGGAAGACCTAGTGCTATTACTTCAGGGGTTTCTGGTGGTTCCTCCCCATCAAAACCTGCTGGCATCACCTTCACTGGCATTGTTTGAGGGGGTTTTGTTGTCACCTCTTCTACAAATTCACCTTTGTTTATGATCTATAAAATCAGTTTTTAATAAATTACTGAAAGATTTAGACAGTGTTAAAGTGCTGTTTATATAATTAAATACTCTTCTAAAATATTTTTAAACACTATTTCTACGTTTCCTACATTATAAAATAATTATAACCCAAAAATTATTTTGCATTTAAGAAAAAAATAAGTTAAGACTTGAATTTCAATGAGTTTATCGGAATTAATGCAGAAATAATTAATATTTGTAAATATTCGAATTTTATAAGTACTACACAAATGAATAATGAATTAAAATGAGTGTAATCCATTGACAATTATGATAAATTGCTGAAATAAAAACATGGATCCAACTTATCGTTTCTTATTGAAGTACGTGAAATTACTAATTTGTAAGAAATTAAAATTTATTCTATAACGTGCTTTACAGAATGCTCCCCTATTCATCAGTAGACGCTTACCTTATGAAAAGACGTATATTTAAATATAAACTCTCGTTAAGCGTTTATTACTCATCGTTAAATTGTTACTTGTAAACTCAACAAAATATCCAAAAAACGTGTTTAGAAAATTGATAATAGGACAGGATTCAGAACCATTCTAAGTGAAATATTAACTTTCTCTGGAATGTGTCAGTTTACCTCAACGATCTTTTGCTGGAAACTTCCGGGATGGCCTCCCTTTATGGCGCCTCCATTTATAACGGTGGCTAACCCGAGACACAGCAGCGCTAAAATAAACGAAATAAAAATCCTTCAATTAGCCATCTTTCATCAACAATAAGAATATGTAAAACAAATGTACGATTAAATTACTTGTTAATACAACGAACATTATACTGTTTATATTATAAAACTAAGCTTTTTGAAAAAGCTTTTAAGAATTTCCATTTTG
>NW_013683688.1:887-2018 GCF_000517525.1 Limulus polyphemus | reverse complement strand
TATTAGATAACTAGAAAAGAAGACAAGATATTTGATAAGTATAACATATAACCAGATATATGATAAGTGTAACATATGACCAGATATTAGATAACTAGAAAAGAAGACAAGATATTTGATAAGTATAACATATAACCAGATATATGATAAGTGTAACATATGACCAGATATTACATAACTAGAAAAGAAGACCAGATATTTGATAAGTATAACATATAACCAGATATTTGATAAGTGTAACAGATGATCCAGATATTTGAAAAGTATATCAGATAACGAGATATTTAATAATTATAACAGATATCCAGATATTTGATAAGTGTAACAGATGACCAGATATTTGATAAGTATAACATATAACCAGATATTTGATAAGTGTAACAGATGACCCAGATATTTGAAAAGTATATCAGATAACGAGATATTTAATAATTATAACAGATATCCAGATATTTGATAAGTGTAACAGATGACCAGATATTTGATAAGTATAACAGATAACCAGGTATTTGATAAGTGTAACAGATATCCAGATATTTGTTAGGTATAACAGATAACAAAATATTTTATACGTGTAACACTTGACCAGATATTTGATAACTAGAACAGAGGACCAGATATTCGTTGAGTATGATAGATAACTAAATATTTCAAAAGTTTTCCAGGAGACTAGATATATGATAAGTGAAACATATGACCAGATATTAGATAACTAGAAAAGAAGACAAGATATTTGATAAGAATAACATATAACCAGATATTTGATAAGTGTAACAGATGACCCAGATATTTGAAAAGTATATCAGATAACCAGATATTTAATAATTATAACAGATATCCAGATATTTGATAATTGTAACAGATGACCAGATATTTGATAAGTATAACAGATAACCAGGTATTTGATAAGTGTAACAGATATCCAGATATTTGTTAGGTATAACAGATAACAAAATATTTTATACGTGTAACACTTGACCAGATATTTGATAACTAGAACAGAAGTCCAGATATTTGATAAGTACAAAATATGACAAGAAGTTTGATAAATATAACAGATGACTATACATTTGATAACTACAACAGAGGACGAAATACTTAACAAATAAAATAAATGACGAGATATTTCAT
>NW_013683688.1:0-854 GCF_000517525.1 Limulus polyphemus | reverse complement strand
AGAAGACAAGATATTTGATAAGTATAACAGGGGACCAGATATATGATAAGTGTAACATATGACCAGATATTAGATAACTAGAAAAGAAGACAAGATATTTGATAAGTATAACAGGGGACCAGATATATGATAAGTGTAACATATGACCAGATATTAGATAACTAGAAAAGAAGACAAGATATTTGATAAGTATAACATATAACCAGATATATGATAAGTGTAACATATGACCAGATATTACATAACTAGAAAAGAAGACCAGATATTTGATAAGTATAACATATAACCAGATATTTGATAAGTGTAACAGATGACCCAGATATTTGAAAAGTATATCAGATAACGAGATGTTTAATAATTATAACAGATATCCAGATATTTGATAAGTGTAACAGATGACCAGATATTTGATAAGTATAACATCAAATATCTGGATATCTGTTACACTTATCAAATACCTGGTTATCCACTAATATCTGGTTATCTGTTTTAGTTATCTAATATCTGGTCATCTATTATTTGATAAGTATAACAGTTGACAACATGGGTCATCCATTAAACTTATCAAAAGATATTTGATAAGTGTAACAGATGACTAGATATTTGATAACTAGAACAGAGGACCAGATATTCGTTGAGTATGACAGATAACTAAATATTTACAAAAGTATAACAGGAGACTAGATATATGATAAGTGAAACATATGACCAGATATTAGATAACTAGAAAAGAAGACAAGATATTTGATAAGAATAACATATAACCAGATATTTGATAAGTGTAACAGATGACCCGATAATTGATAACTAGAACAGAGGACCAGATATTCGTTGAGTATGACAGATAACTAAAT
>NW_013683687.1:0-1988 GCF_000517525.1 Limulus polyphemus | reverse complement strand
TACATACTCTCAAGATAGACACTTATATTAAGTGCTAAGTTTTTAAGTCACTTGTTACTTAATGCTTTTTGATAAAAAAACAACAACTAATTTTATCTATATAATCAAGCCCAGTGTACATGAATAATTGCCACTAACGTATTTAAAAAAAACAAACAATTTTTACAAATATCTCATCTGCTGGTAGCTATAATGCATGTTTTATATATATTATGTATATTCTTGATTAAAGGCTTTCTGTGGGACATCGGTTAGTTTAAGAACTTACAACGCTAAAATCCTAGGTTCGATTTCCGCGGTGGGCACAACAGATAGCTCAATGTGGCTCTGCTCGAAAACAAACAAACTTATGCCCCCCCCCATACGTGGCTCAGTGGTAAGTCTACGGACTTATAACGCTAGAAACCGATTTTCGATACGTGTGTCGGGCACAGAACACGTATCCCATTGTGTAGCTTTGTGCTTAAGTTCAAACAAACAGACAAAAAATTCTAATTAAAATAGCTAGCACTATCATTCACATCTGATCGAAGCTACAGATCAGAACTAATACTATCTTAATAAATAATGTAGCTAATTTAACATATCAGTAATATATCGTAAAACATATATATATACACACACAGTGATTAGAATGTATTAATTCAGCAGTCGGGTATTGGTATTTCCGGCCATAATCCCAGAAGTTGGGCACCTTTGTTGGTATTGATGTTTCCGGTCGTAATCCCAGAAGTTGGGTTCCTTTGTTGGTATTGGTATTTCCGGTCGTAATCCCAGAAGTTGGGTTCCCTTGTTGGTTAAAAATTATATATGTATATATACAAACACGTGTACTGTCCGACACCCTAAGAGCAGATACAAGCTTTACAACATTGATTTTCCGACTGGTTTTGTTTGTTTGTTTGTTGTTAAGCGCAAAGCTATACAAATCAAAAAACAATTGTTAGCGTTATAAGCCTTCAGACTTGCCGCTGAGCCACAGGGGTGCAAACTTCCGACTGCTATCATATCACTGCAACGCTTAGCAAGGTGAGGACAGATCTTATTCTGAAGGATCGAGACTTCTGATTGCTCGTGCTCTTTTTTATCACATGACCCTTGACCTTTAGTCTAGGCGTTGCGCCTCCATGAAAGCAACGCGTGTGAGTTGTTGGTATATATTTACAAGGCTTTATACGTAGAGCTGAAAGCATACTGAAATAATTCTGAAACTCAATGTATAAGATAACAACTACAAAAAAGCTAAAGACGCCTATTAGACACTAGCTTTATAATTTGACCAATAGAGGCGATAGGGACTCAGCGGCAAGTCTCAAGGCTAATATCGGGTTTCTATACCAGCTTTGTGTTTAATATCAAACAAATGATATTTTTATAAAACTTTTTATGCCTTTATTTTGCGTTGTTAACTTCGTATGTGGACTGAGGACTATCTTTACTCTCCCTATTTGGTATTACGACCGGAAATTTTAATACCAACAAGGGAATCCAACTGCTGGGATTACGACCGTAAATACCAATACCAGCAAGGGAACCCAACTGCTGGTATTACGATCGGAAATACCAATACCAACAAGGAAACCCAACAGCTGGTATTACGACCGGAAATTTAATACCAGCAAGGGAACCCAACTTCTGGGATTACGACCGGAAATACCAATACCAACAAGGGAACCCAACTTCTGGGATTACGACCCGAAATGTTAATACCAGCAAGGGAACCCAACTTCTGGGATTACGACCCGAAATTTTAATAGCGTATTGACAAGTATTTTTATGGAAAGATGATAATTAAAAGAGTTCATATTTTTTGTACACCCTCTTTCTCCAAAGAATATCGTATCTATTCTCAATTTTCTTCCATGGAAGAATATCGTATCTATTCTTAACTTTATTCTCTGGAAGAACAGCGTATCTATTCTTAACTTTATTCTCTGGAAGAATATCGTATCTATTCTTAACTTTATTCTATGGAAGAACATCGTATC
>NW_013683686.1:0-1988 GCF_000517525.1 Limulus polyphemus | reverse complement strand
TTTTGTATTGTTTTTTAAAATTTGGGTAAAATCATGGGCTATAGCCTGGGCTTTTCGTTAAAATCTGAATATTTTTGGAAAAAGAAATAAAGAGCTTTTCTGACGCAAAATTAATAGAAAAATACCGGAAAGTGCTTATTTTGTCGGAAAACTAAAAATTCAGACAATATAACATTCACAAAAAATGTTATGTTCCGTGAAAATTTAAATAAATGAACTTTAGCTAACTCAGAGTTGAAAAAATTATTTTTCCTCATATTTGAATACAAAGATGCCCTTGATGTAAGACTTTCAGAATGGATATCCTTTCAAAAAACAGTAACGTCGAGGCTAGCCGAAATTTTGATAACAGATTGTAAAGTAGCTACTGGGAATATTCGTTTTGTCTCAGTTATATTGTAAGCAACGAATAGTTTGGAAATGAGATTATTCAAACGAAATACGAACATCTAAAAGGCAATGACGTCTTCTTATAAACTAAACTTCACCTTTTGTATTGTTTTTACTCTGAATTAGCTAAAGTTCATTTATTTAAATTATCACGGAACATAACATTTTTTGTGAATGTTATATTGCCTGAATTTTTAGTTTTCCGACAAAATAAGCACTTTCCGGTATTTTTCTATTAATTTTGCGTCAGAAAATCTCTTTATTTCTTTTTCCAAAAATATTCAGATTTTCACCGAAAAGCCAAGGCTATAGCCCATGATTTTACCCAAATTTTGAAAAAAATTATTTTCCTCATATTTGAATACAAAGATGCCCTTGATGTAAGACTTTCAGAATGGATATCCTTTCACGAAAATTCCTAGTAGTTACTTTACAATCTGTTATCAAAATTTCGGCTAGCCTCGACTTTACTGGTTTTTTTTGTCTCAGTTATATTGTAAGCAAAGAATAGTTTGGAAATGAGATTATTCAAACGAAATACGAACATCTAAAAGGCAATGACGTCTTCTTATAAACTAAACTTCACCTTTTGTATTGTTTTTACTCTGAGTTAGCTAAAGTTCATTTATTTAAATTTTCACGGAACATAACTTTTTTTGTGAATGTTATATTGTCTGAATTTTTATTTTTCCGACAAAATAAGCACTTTCCGGTATTTTTCTATTAATTTTGCGTCAAAAAAGCCCTTTATTTCTTTTTTCAAAAATATTCAGATTTTCACCGAAAAGCCAAGGCTACAGCCCATGATTTTACCCAAATTTTGAAAAAAATTATTTTTCCTCATATTTGAATACAAAGATGCCCTTGATGTAAGACTTTCAGAATGGATATCCTTTCACGAAAATTCCTAATTGTAAAGTAACTACAAATTTTGATAACAGAGGCTAGCCCGACTTTACTGGTTTTATTTGTCTCAGTTATATTGTAAGCAAAGAATAGTTTGGAAATGAGATTATTCAAACGAAATACGAAAATCTAAAAGGCATTGACGTTTCTGATAAACTAAACATACAAAAGGTGAATGTTTTTACTCTGAGTTAGCTAAAGTTCATTTATTTAAATTTTCACGGAACATAACATTTTTTGTGAATGTTATATTGTCTGAATTTTTATTTTTCCGACAAAATAAGCACTTTCCGGTATTTTTCTATTAATTTTGCGTCAAAAAAGCCCTTTATTTCTTTTTCCAAAAATATTCAGATTTTCACCGAAAAGCCAAGGCTATAGCCCATGATTTTACCCAAATTTTGAAAAAAATTATTTTTCCTCATATTTGAATACAAAGATGCTCTTGATGTAAGACTTTCAGAATGGATATCCTTTCACGAATATTCCCAGTACGTACTTTACAATCTGTTATCAAAATTTCGGCTAGCCTCGACGTTACTGTTTTTTTTTTTATCTCAGATATATTGTAAGCAAAGAATAGTTTGGAAATGAGATTATTCAAACGAAATACGAACATCTAAAAGGCAATGACGTCTTCTTATAAACTAAACTTCACCTTTTGTTTTGTTTTTTCTCTGGGTTAGGTAAAG
>NW_013683685.1:0-1988 GCF_000517525.1 Limulus polyphemus | reverse complement strand
TAACATTCCGCTTGCGACCCACCAGTGGGTTGCGACCCATAGTTTGGGAAACGCTGTTCTAGCATATTGAATTCTCCATTATGCTAAATTCACATTGTTGTTTGTGTTATTGGAAAAAAGATATCTTTTTCATTGGATTTCACATTTATGTCCAGTCTTTTACATTCATGAACTCAGTCAGGCTCATAGAATTCAGAATTACTTCATAGTAAATGTTTTGTTTAAATCTCATATTATTTTTCATAATTATGTTATTTGCTCTTAGGGGAAATCAGCTTTACCTTAGAATACCACTGTACTAAGTTCTAAGTTATTATATATTAGAATATAATAAAGAATTATCAAGTAAGAAGGAGAATTAATTTATCTTAAGAGTTGAAATTAATGTTTTTATTATTTAGCAGCTGCAAAATAATTTAATACATTAGTAGTTTACCTAAATATGGGTGTACCAGCAGAAACCCTGCCCTATAGATGGCTGTTTGGTCAGAATTTTAATGAGCTGAATGGTGTGATTTTCTGTCATGAAATTGCTCCAACTTCTAACTGTATTTGGTGAGCAAGCTTATCTCTTTCTTGCTCTTTAATTTTCTAACTTGCATCCTGACGTTTTATTTTCTCTCTCCAAGTTGCAGGCTTTCTCCATGATAAGTCACTTTTCCATTTGGCAACTTTTGGCATTGTGGTTTTTGATGTTTTGATCACTTTATCCTCATACTAAAGTAAAAACGTACTTGTATAACTTACAAAGATCGAGTCAATACAAAATTCTTGCAAATTTGTATGTAACAAACTCCGTACAAAGGACTTGTGATTTCTTTGGTCCCAGATCAATTAAATTTCTATTGAATGCATGGATTCTTGAGCAGAAAAAGTAATTTTTCTTCTGAAATACCACAATGATTCTCCACCAGGAAGACTCGCTTTGCAATTCTGCATTAAACTCACTTTATCACAATTTTAGAAGTTTTGTTAATAATAAATAAATAATAATAATAAATAAAGCTGAGATTTTGAGGGCTCTGAAGACCATTGTGAGCCAGCACAGTTACAAAACATAAATGAACTGTTTAACCCTCTTACAACAACAACAACAACAACATTTGTAAACCCATCTCTGTGCGTGTTACTGAGTTACATTCAACGTTTAATTAAACCACTTTACTATGAAGGTACCTTAATGAAATTATTATAATCTGAATTGGCAAAATGTGTGAATTCTGGGGATGTACTTTGAGATTTATCGTTGGCCACTAATGAGGATATGATTGCAAGAGTTGAATTAGGGGAATATTTGAGGAAGAGTGATAATTCTGAAACACTTATCTGCCCATCTAAGCTATGGAATGAATTCTACCTCACCAGTCTTTATAACTACTGGTTTTTATTCACTAGAATATTTTATGAATAAGGCAGACCAATACAATTTTCTTTAAAAGCATGTTGCAAATTTGTTGTTTTTGTGATATTTGTGTTTTGTTAATGTATATAAAAAAGCTTCATTAGAGAGGACCTCTCAGTTTACAGATACTGTACATAATCTCAAATATTATTTCAAGAAAAATATAATTAGGTAATAGTTTTATCACTGGCTACTGAGGTAAATTCAAGTTTAGAAACATTACATGGTTAATGATGGAGCACAACACTGGAGTAAACTCAAATTTAGAAACATTACATGATTAATGATGGACCACAACACTGGAGTAAACTCAAATTTAGAAACATTACACGATTAATGATGGACCGCAACACTGGAGTAAACTCAAATTTAGAAACATTACAGGATTAAGGATGGACCACAACACTGAGAGAAACTCAAACTTAGAAACATTACATGGTTAATGGTGGATCACAACACTGAGAGAAACTCAAGTTTAGAAACATTACATGTTTAATGATGGATCACAACACTGAGAGAAACTCAAGTTTAGAAACATTAAATGATTAATAATGGACCACAACACTAGTGTAAACTCAAGTTTTAG
>NW_013683684.1:0-1989 GCF_000517525.1 Limulus polyphemus | reverse complement strand
GTACGATACTTGATAACTTTAACGTGCATTAAAGTTTAGATATATCATGTTTTGTACGATACCTGATAACTTTAACGTGCATTAAAGTTTAGAAACATCATGTTTTGTATGATACTTGATAACTTTAACGTGTATTAAAGTTTAGATATATCATGTTTTGTACGATAAATGATAACCTATGAGTTAAAATATCAAATTTAGAGAAATCATGACTTCATGATACTTGACCACCTCTAGGTTACTATGTAAAGAAAAACCATGACAATTAGCTAAAGATTAAACGTGTTTTTTTTTCTTTCTTTCTGCTATCGTTTTGCTTGAAGAAGTCTCAAATACTACACTAGAGTTCAGGTTTAAGATGAAAGTACATTTTGAGGACAGTAGGTCATAATCCAATGACTATTTCAAGCTGACTATAAATTATATAATGTAATATGAGAAATATGAAGACCTCTCTTTCAGGACCAGTTACAGAACCTCGACTTTACGTTGCGAGACAAGAGGGTAACGTTACAGTGATAGGAACAGACTAGAGCGTTGTTTAAGATATATTTAGGATGGTAAAAGTGAAATATAATGTTGTGTATTGGTGATAATGTTACAACGGTAGAACTGGAATATAGGACATGTGTTGTGTTTTGATGATAAGGTTACAACTGTAGAATGGGAATATAGTACAAGTGTTGTGTTTTGATGATAAGGTTACAATGGTACAATTAGAATATAGTACATGTGTTTTGATGATAAGGTTACAATGGTACAATTAGAATATAGTAGGTGTTGTGTTTTGATGATAAGGTTACAACTGTAGAATGGGAATATAGTACAAGTGTTGTGTTTTGATGATAAGGTTACAATGGTACAATTAGAATATAGTACAATGTGTTGTGTTTTGATTATAAGGTTACAATGGTACAATTAGAATATAGTACGTGTGTTGTGTTTTGATGATAAGGTTACAACTGTAGAATGGGAATATAGTACAAGTGTTGTGTTTTGATGATAAGGTTACAATGGTACAATTAGAATATAGTACAAGTGTGTTTTGATGATAAGGTTACAATGGTACAATTAGAATATAGTACAAGTGTTGTGTTTTGATGATAAGGTTACAATGGTACAATTAGAATATAGTACAAGTGTTGTATTTTGATGATAAGGTTACAACAGTAGAATTGGAATATAATACAAGTATTGTGTTTCGATGATGGAGTTAAAACTGAGGTATAAAGTTTAGACATAATGTTAGGATGGTAGAACAGGGCTAATAGTGTTATGTTTGGATGATAGAAATAGGCTAATAGTGTTATGTGTGGATGATGATGTTAGGATGGTAAAACAGGGCTAATAGTGCTGTGTTTGGATGATGATGTTAGGTTCGTAGAAGTGGGCTAATAGTGTTATGTTTGGATGATGAAGTTAGAATGGTAGAACTAGGCTAATAGTGTTATGTTTGGATGATAGAACTAGGTTAATAGTGTTATGTTTGGATGATAGAACTAGGGTAATAGTGTTATGTTTGGATGATAGAACTAGGGTAATAGTGTTATGTTTGGATGATAGAACTAGGGTAATAGTGTTATGTTTGGATGATGGAACTAGGCTAATAGTGTTATGTGTGGATGATGATGTTAGGATGGTAGAACAAGGCTAATAGTGCTGTGTTTGGATGATGATGTTAGGTTCGTAGAAGTGGGCTAATAGTGTTATGTTTGGATGATGAAGTTAGAATGGTAGAACTAGGCTAATAGTGTTATGTTTGGATGATAGAACTAGGCTAATAGTGTTATGTGTGGATGATGATGTTAGGATGGTAGAACAGGGCTAATAGTGTTATGTTTGGATGATGATGTTAGGATGATAGAACTAGGCTAATAGTGCTGTGTTTGGATGATGATGTTAGGAAGGTAGAACTAGGCTAATAGTATTATGTTTGGATGATGATGTTAGGGTGGTAGAACTAGGCTAATAGTATTATGTTTGGATGAT
>NW_013683683.1:1877-2619 GCF_000517525.1 Limulus polyphemus | reverse complement strand
AAACACGTCGGGCCCGATTAGTACTTGGGAGGGTGACTGCCTGGGAATACCGGGTGATGATGACATTTTTTTTTTATATAGAAATTGGCAGGTCTCGCAAAGCAGGTCAACACCTTCTAGTGCTTCGAACGGGCGAAGTTTTCAGGGTAGTTCTAGTGACAGCATGGCAGCAAGTGTTAGTTCTTTGTTTCCGGGAAATCTTGAATTCGATAAAACAGTATTATTGCGTTGCGATATTCGAGGAAGACCATATTTTCGGGAAGATTTTAGAGATTCAATTGAATCTGTCATAGGATTGAAAAATGTAGTTGCTTTTGGTACGCTTCAGTTTAACCATTTATGGTTATTGTCAGTTTCTTCGGAGGAGTGTAAAAATGAGTTACTTAATCACGGTAAGTTCACCATTAAAGGATTAAATTGTAATATTCAGTCATTGGATAGCAGAGTTGTAACGGGTCGCCTGCATTGGCTTCCTTACGAAATTCATGAACAATGGATTTTAGATGTTTTGTCCAAGTATGGTACAGTAAAGTCGCTTGATAGAGAATACAGTACTACCAAAGGATTTGAGCACACTCGATCCAATGTTATTAAATTCGTATTGGAACTGCACGAAGAAGTACCACTTCATGCTGTTCCACATATTGTGGAATTTCGTAATATCCCATCGTTATTGGTAATACGCGATCGGCCTCCCCTTTGTCTTCGGTGTAAGAAGACTGGGCACGTGCGTAAGTATTGC